>NC_140952.1:97750911-98030911 GCF_014529385.1 Adiantum capillus-veneris
TCGGATGCAGTTCAGCGTGCCATCCTCTGACACCCTCCGTCCACTGCTGCTGCCAGCTCCCCATTCGTTCACACCTCCACTTGATTGGTTGCCCAAAGAAAAAATATACAATATATGATATAAAACATCCATTTAAGAACCTAGGACACTAGACTCGGCACTTAATTGCAGGTGAGTGGCAGTAACTAAGGGAACCAGGGGGACATGGCGACGTAGGGGAGAGGCTGTCGACGTTGTTGTCGTGGAGGGATCCAAGGATTGCATGTGTGTTCATTTTGTTTTGTTTACTGGCAGTGAGCATGGCCATGGCTCAAAGCAGGCGGTACAAGTTGCAAGTTTCAAGCACATAGAATCACTGCCTAGGATGGCTCTGTTGGCAAGGAGGTTTGAGCAGTGAACGATCATGTAGGGAACATGAGTTTTATGCAGAGCAGTAAGTATGGCCATGTCGCAAAGGTATAATGATAAAAGCAAGTTTCAAGCGCATAGAATCGCTACTAGGCATATAGCATCAATTGTGTTTGCCATGTGCACATGTGGTTGATACTATGGAAGCCATGGAAGCACAAACACTTTGATAACAATCAACCTAGACCATATTTGTCTCTCAGATGCACTTGCCTCCTCAAAACTGGTTAGCCAAAAGTGGTGGGCTTACAAGCTGCATAAGAGGGTTAATATGGCATCGTGAAATCACCATCACCATGGTCGTAAAATGTCTAGCCAGGTTCATGCTATGCTTTTGTTGAGAGACAGGAGTTGAGTGCAAGTTGAAATGAGGCCGGGCCATGTGGCAGCCCTTAGATGCAAAAACAAATGAGACAAAAGCCTCCATCCTTCATCCACTGTAGATTTTCCCTTGCCGCTTTTCCCAGAACCACATCATCTACGAGAGGAAGAAGAGATTGGGTCCGAGAGCTCATTACACTCTCAGAGACGTGCAAAGCACTCTCAGAGACCCACAAACCAGAGTGACTATCTAGATGTTGCAGGTACTATTGTTATATGGATACATTTGATTAAGCCATACGGTCATACCTTTTGATCGTTTTGACGAGACATGATGGATGCAATTGAGGCCATGAATGGAAAAGATTTGGATGGCCAAAGCATCACTAAGAATCAGGCCCAAAGCCTTAGTGGAGGGAGGTGGAGGTGGCTATCGAGGATCCGGAGATGGGACTGGAGGCTATAGTAGTGGACAATCACACTACTCTGATAGCCTGGGAAGGTGGGTATGGAGGAAGGTCAAATGGAGGAGTCTATGATGGTGGGCTAGAGTGCAGCAATTATGGCAAAGGGGGTGGTGGATACTACGAAGGGGGAAGGAATGGCTATGGTGGGGCTGTGGGTACATATTATCTTGGTTTCCAACGTGTGCATGGACGTGACCGATGCAGCATGTCACTTCACTTTTGGGGGCAACATGTACAGTGTGGCACTATTAACAACAGGCTCCAGTTTACTCACAAGCACACACATGTTGGTTTCAAACACATAGAATCGCTTCCTAGGATGGCTCTGCTAGCAAGGGGGTTCAAACAGTGAACTATCATGTAGGGAACATGAATTTTGTGCAGATTAGCCAATATGGCCATGTCGCAAAGGTACAACAGTAAAAGCAAGTTTCAAGCACATAGAATCGTTGCTAGGCATATAACATCGACCACGTTTTCCATATGCACATGTGGTTGATCCTATGGAAACCATGGAAGCACAAACACTTTGATAACAATCAACGAAGACCAAATTTGTCTCTCACATGCACTTGCCTCCTTAAATATGGTTAGCCAAAAGTGGTGGGCTTACAAGCTGCATCAAAGGGTTAATATGGCATCCTGAAATCACCATCACCATGGTCGTAAAATGTCTAGCCAGGCCCGTGCTATGCTTTTGTTGAGAGACAAGAGTTGAGTGCAAGCTCAAATGAGGTTGGGCCATGTAGCATCCCTAAGATGAAAAAACAAATCGGACAAAAGCTTCCATCCTTCATCCGCTGTAGCTTTTCCCTTGTCGCTTTTCCCAGAGCCACATCATGAGGAAGAAGAAATTGGGTCCGCGATCTCATTATACTCTCAGAGACGAGGAGAGCACTCTCAGAGACACGCGAAGCAGAGTGACTATCTAGATGTTGCAGGTATTATTGTTTTATGGATACATTTGATTAAGACATACGGTCATATCCTTTTGATGGTTTTGACGAGACATGATGGACGCAATTGAGGCCATGAATGGAAAAGATTTGGATGGCCAAAGCATCACTGAGAACTAGGCCCAAAGCCTTAGTGGAGGGAGGTGGAGGTGCCACAGACGGGAGCATAGAGAGCCCTGCAAAATACTCCAAATAGCGCATAGCAAGACATAAACGAATAAATCTACTTACCTGTCGATTCGCACAAATCCATAATTGAGCACAATATGAACAGAGAGAGACAGAGAGCGGGAGAGAGCAAAAGAACACGTGTAGGTGCACCTCCTAGAACGGAGTGCTACGCCGACACGACGAGAGAGAAGAGGTAAGAGGCGAGAAGAACAACGCAAACACTGGGTGCAATCTCCCCCCGTGAAAGAGTGACCATTTCCCTCCTGCACGTATTTGTTATATAGATTTCTTGAATGGTCAAATTGGTTACAAATTGGCCGGCCGGTCATAATTGGCCAAAGCTCATAAAAGAGCACTTGAATAATAAATGTACATGATATACAAATACATTTGCATAGGCCAAGCTGGGTCTAGTCTTTTCCACCTGTCAGCTACAATAAATAATAAAATGTGAATTCTATAACATACCTCTCCGTTGGAAAGCAACTGTCCTCAGTTGAGAAGATAAAAATCTGCAACAATACTTGTCAAAAACAATGATTAGAAAATCTGTATCAAATAGTAAAAAAATTCATAAAACTAGACAACATTGCTTATGCCTGTCGTCATCCACATACTACCTATTCTAGTGTCCCATACCACTAGAATAAGCAGTATATGTCATACCCTGATGAATCAGGATATCATTGGTCACACTCATCATCAATCTCATAATGTCAAGTCTCATCACATAAACATTGCCGTGATAACATAATCATCAGATACCAAATCCCAATCCAATTCCAATTCCACAATATAAGTCCAAATCCAAATCACTTTCATTATGTACCCGGGTAACAAAATCATACCAGTTGCAGTGGTGGCCAGCCAATGCAGCATGATTTTGTGATTGGTATTGCCTAAATTGGCGAATCTACACCAATAAGACGTGCTGCCTAAATCGGCGAATCTGCACAAATAAGACGTGCTGCCTAAATCGACGAATCTGCATTTGGTATTTCTTAAAAGGTGTAAATCTGTAGTTTTTTTGTTGTTGTGCTGCCTAGATCGATGCACCAGGATGAGCATTTTCACACTGCCTAAATCGGCGGATCTGTGTGCACGTGACCAATGGACTAGACCAAGCATAAAAAAACAACATCATAAATTACCTGCTTGATATCAAATTGGAGTAGACTGTAGTGTTTAAACCAAATGAAAACAATATCCCAAAACAACAGGACAGATTTAAGTAGCTGTCTGATCAGTTATGTCAATATATGACGTTTCAATGAATATAAGTACATTGAAAACTTGTAACAGAATTGAAATAAGTGAAGGGCTCTATTGTCGAAAATTGTCTGATGATACCCAAGTTACTTGTTGTAAAGGTGGGTGGGTATGAGAATATCTGTAAAAGTGATCCCTCAAAAGACATTAACTTGAAAAAGTATTAATTTTGTTCAATCTAAATTATACTGGAGGATTGTTAGATAAGGAGATGTAGGAAAAGGTGATTTATTTATTTTATTATTATTATTATTATTTATTTTATTTTATTTTTTGATGCCTGAATAAGAAAGTATGGGGAATAAGGACTGGGGTGGGGAATTAGGTAATATTGCATTCAAATGAAAGTTATATAGGGAGGGAGCTTACTTATCAGGGAGAATTTATCTAGAGGGATGTAGTCATAATTCATACCTTGAGGTTCTCTCATTGCAGCAATGTAGTTGAACGTTATCTGCAAAAGTATTACCAAAAGTATTTTAAAGCTTTCGTTGGTAATTACACTAAACTTGTGGAAGTTTGTGACTGTTCATCAAAGCAAGCAAAAGAGGTACTGGGGAAGTTACAAAGTTCAAGAAATTAAAATACACTAAAGGACATTTAGTCTGGGTACAAAATAAAATCATCATCGTCATCGTCAATGCTCTAGCGTTGTTGCAAAAAGTATTGCATCAAGAGCGAAGAAACTATATTACTCGTCTATTAAAAGCCATGGGGTCAAACTCGTATAATCTTCATGGATCTAATACAATATCGGATACAAAATAAAATGAAGTGTAGTGAAAAATTAAATTAAAAGACTGAAAGTAATATCGTCAAACTGAAATCATCATCATCATGATCATCTCAATGCCCGAGAGGGTCGGCAACAGGCACCGTTGATGCAGGAAGCTGGCCGCTGAGGAGCTTTGTTGATGTCCAAATATGCTTTATAGCCCGGTGATGTCCAAAAAGCTAGTGCATGCTTATTGAAGAGCTTCATCTATGTTCGTCTTTATAAGGAATCGTAGTGGGAAAGGGAAGAGAGAGAGAAATGAAATGAAGTGTTTTATTATCTGGTTGCCAAAGGCCTATGGGAACAAACTGATAGAATTCTTTGTATCCAATACAATGTGGGGTACAAAATTAAATGAGGTAAAGTGAAGAACGATGCTTTCAAGGAATGCAACCCTCATTGAACATGCATTCCTCTCTCTGACGAGTGATGCACATGCATCTCTTCTACCATTCAGCAAGCCAAGGAAGTGCACAATGTCCACCGCCACCTCAACATGCCCCTGTCGAGGCTTGGAACAGCCAGCAGCGGCATTGTTCTGATGTTGCTGATGCCCTACTGCTCAGACATGTCTATATCTCATAGATGTTGTCTCTCGTAGGGTATAGGTTTTCAAGGTGCCAGCAGAAGAGAGTGCAAGTGGGGGAACGTCTGCATGATTCTAGTATAGGTAGACTTTGAAGGTTGCTGTGAAGCTTGCTCATTAGGGATTGGCAACACAAAGCGAGAGAGAGCGTGAGTGTGGGTATTGTTTGTGCTAACTAGAGCCGAAAAAAAAGCAAAAAATCATAATAAAACAAATAAACCGGCAGGTCACGAGTGGCCACAATCAACTGGAGGGGCGACTGGGGCGGTCTGTAGGTGGAGGGGCAAACTATAGTCCAAAAGGAGGGGCTCACCGCCATGTAAACAGGCACTTCTGTGCACTACCATGCAGAGGTGGGTTGATGGGTGGGGGGGGCAAAAGCGAGAGGGTTGGTCTGATTTATCCTCTCGTAGACCAGAGAGAAAGACGACTGATTTATCTGTAATGATGGTTGTGCAACGGCTATGCCAGAGAGAGAGACGGGGGGGTGAGTAGGTAGTTTGACTAGGAGGGGGAAAGAGAGAGTGAGAGACACAGAGTTTTGATGACTGCTAGCTGTGGACAACAACCGATAGTGAAAAAAGGGTTCTCCATGCGTGTGTTTCTGTTCACAAAATGAGAGAGGAAGTTTAACGAGACAGGAAGTTGGCACTTGAGAGTGGGTGTGTGCATTGTCTGCCACACACTACAACCGCCCGTCATGCAGTTATAGTTCAATGGCAGAGGGAGAGAGATAGTAGATGACTGGCTAGTCAAAATAAAAAGCTTGCATGGGTGGTGCGCAATGGATGGCAACTGGAGTAAGCAGGGAGAAGAAGAGAGAGAATGGCAGTCGAGAGAGAGAGAGAGAGAGAGAGAGAGAGAGAGAGAGAGAGAGAGAGAGAGAGAGAAACTTTGTTTGGTGGGGCTGCAAAGAGATAGACATATCAGAGAGGCAGATGAGCGAGGCAGCCGGTTGTTGGGTGGGTGTGGACGCCGGCATGCGTACCATGCGATATGTGGTCGTGATGATGCGCAGCTCATGACTAGGTTGGAAGACGACAGCCACAGGGAGTGGAGAAGGAGAAGGAGTAATTAGGTTTGGTTTAGACTGGTTGTTGATTGAGAGCCAGAAAAAAAGAGGAAAAGGTGGGCGAGTGTCACTGAGAAGAGTCCAAAAGGGGTGGCTGCATGACCTACAAACGAGAGAGAGAGAGAGAGAGAGAGAGAGAGAGAGAGAGAGAGAGAGAGAGAGAGAGAGAGAGAGAGAGAGAGAGAGAGAGAGAGAGAGAGAGAGAGAGAGAGAGAGAGAGAGAGAGAGAATGGGTTGTCCTGCACACCGTTTTTTTTTCTTTTTTTTTCATTGGCTGAAAGAGAGAGAAGTAATTCGCATGCGGTGGAGGAGAGGAAGAGAGAGAGAAAAAGAGATTGAGGAGAGAGAGAGAGAGAGAGAGAGAGAGAGAGAGAGAGAGAGAGAGAGAGAGAGAGAGAGAGAGAGAGAGAGAGAGAGAGAGAGAGAGAGAGAGTGAGTTGATTGGGAGATTGTCTCTGAAGCAGCCTGTTATGATGGGGGCTGACGGTCCTATCTGGAGCCGCAAGTTGGGTAATTAACGCCTGCATCGTCTTCCACGAGCAATGTTAATAGTCCACCCTGTCGCTAACAATAATAATAATCCTAATTTCGGAGCTAACGATTGTGCTTATCTCTTTGTCATCATCCACTCCAGGATCAAGTTTGAGCACATCTCAAAGGTTCACTCGGGATCCTTAATCTTCCTTTGCCTCTATTCTTGTGTACGTTCAACTTTTTTACGACGTTAAAATTTCTCCTCGTAATCCTATAATGTGAATTCTAGCCAAGTACTCTCAAGTAAGATTCTGCTCTTCTTAATATCCTACTAAATGCTATGTACTATTCCTCTCTTTTTTTTAAAAACTAATTATCTCTACATGATTTTTAGTTTAATCCATTTTATTATTATGTTTAATTAACACAATATTTACATTAACAATCACTAAATTATGGCGATAAAGAAGAGACTCTCTTAAATTTCCAAAAAAAGAAAAAACATTAATTGCATCATGCAATCAACACTAATTGAAGCAATTAGCAAAATTTGCAAACATAAGAAAGAAAAACCACTTAGTTGTTGCTTCTCAAATTGTTCACTCTGGGAGTGTAGCCTTCGCTCTGATACCACTGCTACAAACGGGAGCATAGAGAGCCCTGCAAAATACTCCAAATAGAGCATAGCAAGACATAAACGAATAAATCTACTTACCTGGCGATTCGCACAAATCCATAATCGAGCACAATACGAACAGAGAGAGACAGAGAGCGGGAGAGAGCGAAAGCACACGTGCAGGCGCACCTCCTAGAGCGGAGTGCTATGCCGACACGACGAGAGAGAAGAGATAAGAGGTGAGAAGAACAACGCAAACACTGGGTGCAATCTCCCCCCGTGCAAGAGTGAACATTTCCCTCTTGCACGTATTTGTTATATAGATTTCTTGAATGGTCAAATTGGTTACAAATTGGTCGGCCGGTCATAATTGGCCAAAGCTCATAAAAGAGCACTTGAATAATAAATGTACATGATATACAAATACATTTGCATAGGCCAAGCTGGGTCTAGTCTTTTCCACCTGTCAGCTACAATAAATAATAAAATGTGAATTCTATAACAGGAGGTGGCTATCAAGGATCCAGAGGTGGGGGTGGAGGATATAATAGTGGACATTCACACTATTCTAATAGTCTGGGAAGGTGGGTATGGAGGAAGGTCAAACGGAGGAGGCTATGATGGTGTGCCAGAGTGCAACAATTATGGTAGAGTAGATGGTGGATACTACAAAGGGGGTAAGAAATGGCTATGGTGGGGCTTGTGTGTAAATATCGGCTTGGTTACCAACGTGTCCATGGATGTGATCGATGCAGCATGTCACTTCACTTTTGGGAGGTACAACAGGTACAGTGTGGCGTTATTAACAACAGGCTCCGGTTTACTCACAAGCACACACAGGTAGCGTGGTGGTAAGGCAAGCACGCCTAAATGTTGAGGTCGAGATTTTGAAGCGCGTGAGTAGAAAACGTGATGAATTTTTCAGTCAATTGTTTCCAACTGGTTGTAGTTGACTATCAACCGGATCATGCTACTTTTCCACGAGCGCAAGCTAGCCGATATATAGCGAAAGCCCTATGGTGGAGGAAGTAGATATGGCAGTAAGGGGTCCAGACTCTGGGAGCTAGAGGAAGAACTAACAAGCAGATTGGTCGGTTAACGACTTTTACTTTGTATTAGTCAAATGTAAAGTTTTATGTATTCTTGATTTGCTAGATAGCTTGGTCATTTGAATAGGGATGATGAGAGGTCACCACTCACTTCACTTACTTTTTACTGATACGACTCATTCCACAAGCTGTGACATTTTGTGTGTGTATGGGTGTGCATTGTGTGTTGATAACATTGCATCATCACTTTACAGAGTGCCTTTTCAATGTAAGCACTCACATTGGAGAGAGAGAGAGAGAGAGAGAGAGAGAGACTCGGAGTTGGTGCTCGAAATTGTTTTTCCCAAAAATGAGAATTTTTAATGGTCAGTTGACTATATTGAAAATTTTTACACAAAATTTCTCTAAATTTTGTACGTTTTCTCACCTTCAAGTGTAAAATTTAATGGTAAATCTAAAATTTTGTAGGGAAGATTACACTAAACCTACATCTTTTCAAGCATTGTTGGAAGTACTCAAGAGAGAAAGAGAGAGCGATAACACTTATGTTTCTGGTGCATGGAGATTGAGTGAGAGAGGCAAAGAAAGTCTAAGGTGTAGTGTCCTCACCAATAAAGAGAGAGAGAGAGAGAGAGAGAGAGAGGAAGGCAAAAATCCTCCCAAGATCTTGGTCGCATAGACAATAGAGAGAAAGGTTCGAAGTTGCATTCAATGATAGCCGATGGTTCATGATGATGGTTCACCGTGATCGGCAAGGAATGACTTGCATGGGGCATTGTGGTGATTAGCACAAGCATCAGGACAATAGTTAAATTGCCTGTATTGAACGTGTATACACTAAATTTCTTTGATTTTTAGTAGGTGTTCTCACCTTCAAATTTAGACTTTGGTAGCATTGGGATGATGAGTACAAGCATCAGGGAAATAGTTAAATTAACTAAATTGAAAAGTTTTTACACTAAATTTCTCTCACTTTTGTAGGTTTTCTCATGTTCAGATTTAAATTTAGTGGCATTGCATTGGGGCAATTAGCACAAGCATCGAGGCAATAGTCAAATTGACTATATTGAAATGTTTTAACACTAGATTTCTCTAAACTTTATGGGTTTTCTCACCTTCAAATTTGAAATTTAGCAATAAATGCCAAAAATTGTAGGTGGGAGTACACTAAACCTAGGTTTTTTACAAGCACTATTGGAAGCACTCAAGTGAGAAAGAGATGTTACTATTGATAGTTAAGGGAAAACCTTAAATTTACCACTTACGACTCATGAGTTGATAAGGTAATGACACATATAAGATATAGTTGTCTCACAGATGCTAAGATTGGAATCTAGGTTGGTAACTGAGCGATGAAACTCTGGTAACCCTTTGGTAGTGCGCTACAAGCCCGAATTTTGCCTCCGCCTGATGCACCCCAAAAAGCATGGCTGCACCAGGTTGAAAGCAGAACGAGCATACCCAAACCTCAATGCTCAACAGTTCTCAAAGCACACTAGCAGACGACATCAGACCAACGCCTCTCATGTTTTCGCCATCGCTTAGGTTTTCGCCGTCGCTGCATCACCCAAACCTGCTCTCGCCCTACTGACCCGCGAGTGCATGGTGAGGACGATTATTATCTCCTAGACAATAATCGCGATTATTAGCTGAAACCTTCCTTTGCTTTTCTTTTGTTAGTAATCTAAGCTAAGTTTTTTCACTTAGCCTCTCAAAGCCCTTGCCAGCAAAGCGATTATTATCTCCTTGCCAGCAAACAACTATTATCTTTTTTCTTTTTTGTCTAAAAGGGGTTGTTTGCCTTTAAGATCTTGAGCTTAATCAGGTGTTGCAGTCTGCGACACTTGATTATGGAACTCGACGCTCTGGTCGCCAGTGAGGATATTGTCAAATTTTCATAGATGTTAGCGGTGGGGAAAATTTTCGGAATGGAGTTAGACGTGCCGATGGATGTAGGTGGTGGCTCGGTCCTGAAACCGATGAATGATATGGAAATATCGAGCCCCAACTCGCCAAAGGCTTCAACCATGAAAGAGGTCAAAACTATTCTGACTAAAAAAGGTCCCTTTGCGGAAACAAGAGAGGAAATGGGCTCAGCGCAAGGTTTCAAATTCGAGGTAAAAACCCTCAAAGACGGGGTTCCTCAGGGTCCCATCTGTACGAACATAAATAAAGCATCAAGGGAACCTGCTACTCACAGGCCAGGTATTTCATTTGCAAGAATACTCAAGGGGCATACTCAAGGGGCCCAACTCTAAGGATTATGGAAAAGGCTTAGCAGAAGGGATGTCAAGTGAAGGAGAGATAAAAAAACTGCAAAATACAAGAGCTAGACTTCAGCAAGAGCTCATAGAAGTCAACAAAATGATTGAGTCCGGCCCTAACAGCAACAAAAGAACTTGCTCCCAAAAAGAATACAGTGGGCTGGTAGAAGACAAGTTGGCAGATTGAGCCTTTTCTGCTTTAAAAAAGTCTTTGCCGCAGAAGCAGGTGGAGGTTGTCGAGGCTATTACTGTAACGATTCCACCAACACTTATCAAAGAACAGTTAGCCAGGAAAGCTAAGCTAACACTTGTATTTGGGTTCAGTGGAAGAATCCCGAGCAGGTTTGAGATGATTCAATGGATTCAGGACCCTCAAATTCTTGGTCATGGAGGAGCAGTCGAAAGTACTCTCTACCTAGCTAAAGGTTTTCGTTCATTCAAAGAGGCCTCCGATGTGGAAAAGATCCTTGACAAAGGTCCCCTAGTATTTAATAAAACTACGGTTTGTGTGGTGCCTTGGGAGCCAGTGTTCGACTCAGCCGAATCTCTACAAGGGTTTCATCCGGTCTAGGTTGAGTTTATGGGACTGCCTAGCTGGCTGGGAAAATCTCAGGATGCTTGCTAGCCAATTGGGCACTCACTTATTTATACCTAGCAAGAGAGGGTTTGGTAGAACCTCAAACATGGTTTGTATAGGCTGGGATGTGTCTAAAACTCCACCTAAAAGCATGGTTATCAATGTTGGAGCTGGGCTAGTTACTATTTCGCTAAACTTTGGAACATACTTTGGGGCATGTTTTGAATACAACAACTTTGGACACTTCGCGAAGGACTGCCCCTTGAGGTCTAATGATACTGCAGCTCCGGCAGCACAGGCCCCCGGTAAAATGGAATCCCCGATGGAAGGACTGGAGAAGCAAGGAGGTAGTAACAAAGGGGCAAATGCAGAGAAGGATAAAGGAGGTATGGTATGTGACAAAATGGATATTAAGATGCAAGATAATATTTCAGAGGAATCAATCCGCATACAACGAACTTCCAAAGGTGCAGGCAATAATAATAGGATCGTTACTCCCGCTGCTACCCCCAAATTTATGACAGTGACAAAATTCACTCACAATTGTGAGTTTCGCAATATATATATATATATATATATATATATATATATATATATATATATATATATATATATATATATATATATATATAGTTGTCACTACCTTTAAATGGATGCATTAAGAATGTTTGCACATGTTGTCACCTTTTCTAGGTGGGGGTACCAAAATTGGGCCTTATACTGGATTCAGATTATACGACGGCAACCACGGTTCACCTTGCACATCCAATGAGAGCGCAATAGCTAGGTATTCAGACTACGTGACAATAGGTGATGCAACCAGTGTTGATGCAAGGCACAAAAAGGTCTCTCTCTCTTTCTCTCTCTCCAAGGGGTGTTCCACCCTCCACGTAAGCTAAAATTACACATTGAAAAAGAACCCATTCAATTTTAGGCTAACAAAAACCACCCTTCAATTTCAATTTGTTGAGTTCTATGGTGCTCTACTAAGGTTCTACAATGGTATGGTTACACTCTTGGTTGCCTTAATGTGAACCTTGAGGCAATGGCAGAAGTGTGGTCTAAGTACTTTTCCACCCTTGAGTGTGACCTGAGGGGCGACAAAAAGAGTACACCTTAGGTGTTTCACCGAGAAAAGGCTCCTTTTTATCTCTACTTATGTCACTCCTCAACCTTACTTTTTCTTAACCGCAGCAAGGAACTGGTCACATACTAGTCTACTTTATGTAAACTATAAAGTAAAAAGTCTTTTGACTTTCTAGTGTCGAGTCTTTTCGTTTCTTGCCATGTTACCACTCACTTTTGCATTTTAGAACTTCTTAGCCTTCACTTTTACATTTTAGATGAATGGTTTTGTTGTTTTCTTTTCGATTAACCAATGCATGATATGTGAATGCCCTCTCCTTTCTTGAAAATTTTAAGCTACGTTATATATAGTATATATGTCCATTGCGTTGAGTAATTTTTCTTTCCTTACTGTTGTAGGAAGCACGGCTGCTAGAGGTAGCAGGAGTCTGATTCATTAACATGAACTATCTAAGAATTGAACAAGCATACCTCAAAGCAAAAAATAAATTTCAAAGTGCTCCAAACTGTGTGAAAGCCCTATTACAACAAGGTGAGGAGTCACGATGGCCTGCAGAGATGATTAGTAATTCTTTGTTTAAAGATTAATAGATCCCTCTCAATGCAGCTGAGAGAATTCTTACTTCAAAGGCATAATAAAATCTAACCCTAAACATGAAAATTAAAATGTGGAATTCAGGTGCGAGAGAGAGGCCTTCAAAGATTGACAGAGGTGGTATGGGGGATGTTTGTTTTTCTGTCAAGACAATGCAACACAGCAAAGCATACATTCCCAAGATAAGGAGAAGCAGACCTTCCCAAGATAATGCAATGAGATATAATGTCATGGCATTGTACCAGCCAATGCCAGCCTCCAAGGCCAACCGCCTTCTTCACAACTCCCTGCAGGCCAACTAGAACAGATTTTGTTCGATTATTACCTATCACGATGACCTTGGTGTGGCGCGGCAGCATAGACAGCTCGTCATCAAAGCCCTCGTCGCTCGCACCCCCTGAGCACATCGCCCCTTCCTCACTTGCACCACCTCCTTGTCCATACATAGCTCTTTCCTCTGATCGCACCTCCTCCATCTCCATCTCTATGTTCATCTCCATCATCTTTAAATCAAGTACCCTTCTTAACAAGAGCTCCCAATATATCTCTCCACACTGTTCAAATTAGCATCAATTAAGCCCCAAGAAGCCCCCCGTGGCCGAATTTATGTTTCAATTGGTTTGAGTTGAAATTAAGGATCCATAATTTGTCATACAGCTAAATTGGAAAGCGCACAATACAGAATTGGCTTTGTATGATGATGATGATGATCTTGGTCTACAAGGATCAAAAAGAAGATTGAGCTAAGCTCAGCAGCTCAAAGACATACAAATAAGGTACAAGTTTTGCATAGAGAGGGAGTCTAAAGCTTGAAAATATTACTCATTTAATTTCACGCAAAAATAGTAGCGCTTACCTCCACTCTTCCAAGCCAAATTCTAAACAAACAGTTTCTATGACTACGAATAATTTAGCTCAAACAGTCTTGCATTATATACAACCAAAAAGCAGGCTTGTCTACAGTTTGCCGATAGAAAAGTAGAGATCATAGGGCTTTCCACAGCAAAATCAATGTTCTACCAGTAGAGTACAAATGAGCTACCAAAATTGGAATTTGGGTTCGCCTCTCAGCCGACATTGGGCATCCTTCCAAAACCAGAAAAGTAGATCTTCGAAGGAATCGCTGATAGGGGCCTTGCGATTTGATAACTCAGCAAGAATGTAGGATATGCGCGCGGGTGTGTGTGTAGCGAAGAGAGAGCTTGCACTGGGGTGGCAGGCAGAGCTGGGCAATGCCGAGAAGAGGGCTTCCTGTCAGAGATTGGTTGCAACCACACGCGAGTTGGCGGAAGCGTCAGGTGACAGCAATGAAAACTCGCACGCCTTCTCCACAGTCATGTCGTCCTGCAGCCCTCGCCTTCACACAAAGCTAAAAACCTACTGGCCGTCCACGTGGACGCCATCCGTCAAAGGACGCCCAGCCCACCCCAACACTAAGGCCTTTTCTTCAACAGGCCAAAAACAAAGAGTTGAGCATACCTTTGAAATGGATGAAACTAAGCACATAGCATGATGGAATCCAATCTTTGACCGTACTTCTTTTAGGAGATTGCCCATACTTTGGCCCTCTTTGCTATAGGTTGATCCTCTCTCTCTCTCTCTCTCTCTCTCTCACATGATCTCTCCTTAAAATACATGCATATAAAAGCATATATATATATATACACACACACGTAAGTTTGTGTGTGTGAGAGAATCCTTGTGTGTATTTCTTTGTCCCTACATGTACATGCCTCTCTCTCTCTCTCTCTCTCTCTCTCTCTCCATTTGAATTTTGGCATGTTATTTGAACCTTTATAAAAGATGATGATTGAGACAGACTTGCAAAGGGTAACCTTTTTGGGTGTGTTTGAGAAGTGTTTTTTGTTTTTGGTTTTTGAACTTCTTTTTACACGTCCTCACCAT
The DNA here is from genome assembly GCF_014529385.1 of Adiantum capillus-veneris. Classification (NCBI taxonomy): domain Eukaryota; kingdom Viridiplantae; phylum Streptophyta; class Polypodiopsida; order Polypodiales; family Pteridaceae; genus Adiantum; species Adiantum capillus-veneris. Next base: position 97,765,503 of record NC_140952.1, read on the forward strand.
AAGACGAGCACAATCTCCTCACACCATCAACTTGTGGAGATGTTTAAGCTTTGACCTCCTAGCAACCTTAATCCTCCCATTTGCATAGTTAATATTTCATGAGGATGACCTCAAGATCTTTTATGAGATACTACAAGATTAGTATATTGTCCTAATGAGAATCTCAACTGTCCTATACATGGCTTGGTATTTAAGCTTCTACCAAAAAAATAAATCTCTATAAAATGGGAAGCATGGGACTCGGGAGCGAGACACGTGCATAAAATTATAGACAAACTTAGTCAGTTTCTCTAGTTAAGCCATAGTGTATAAATATTAGGGATTTTTAAAGCCTAGGTTTTCAATCCTAGTTTAGAAAAATAGATTCATACCATAGAAAAATGATTCCTATGTACCAACCTATTCTGGGTCGAATCACCCTCTATTAATTAATTAGCCACTAAGATTCCACTCGAATCTGGCAAACCTAAAAGGAAAAGACATTTCGAGTAGGTTCACGTGCATGAACGCTTCCGCCGTCTCCAATCTCTGCCCCAGTTGTGCAGAACTGATCTGCCTACGAGAAGAAGTCATAGTTGTTTCCGTGCCTACGAAACACTGAGAGACACAGAGAGCGACAGAGAGAAAGAGATCTGCTGCCCCATTGCGTGCGTAGCTGTTCCTTGTGAGACCTGGACGGGCATGGAGCAGGCATAGAGGGCTGTTGCCTCACCACACCAACACACCGTCTGTCTCTGCTGACTTGTCAAGTTTCTATAGCACGAAGCGCCAGCATGGAGTGTGCTTCCGGGAGAAGTGTGGGCGAGCAAACACACTCAGTTGAGAGCCGATCGACAGAAGCCATGAGCTGATGAATCAAGCCAAGCGTGCGTCTGCTGCCCTCCCGCCTCGAGTCACGAACGATTGTCAAGACAAAAAATCACCTCTCCCTATCGATTTTCTTCCTCCCGCGCTTCTGCTAACACCTTCCCTTGCTCACCTGCAGCAATGCTCACGCACGGGCCCCGGTTGGCCATCCCTTGCGCCTCCTCATTCGAGCAGCCCATCCTCAACGATGCTAGAAAGCAGAAAATCCTCTCTCTCTCTCTCTCTCTCTCTCTCTCTCTCTCTCTCTCTCTCTCTCTCTCTCTCTCTCTCTCTCTCTGACGCGCGGCAACTTTCTCCTCCTTGGCTAGATCTTTAAGGTCTCTTGAGATAGTTTCCTACGACGTTAAAACTCCCTCCCCCTCCTGAGTCCTCTCTCTGCCCTCCACGTGCCTCGTTACTTTTCATTTTTTCCTTCAACCACCAAAGCATCCACCGGGATTCTAGTTAATTCAGGTGCTTCCCAAAATTAGAGGGACATATTTGCCCTTATCATAGTTCTCCTCATAGGCTACCACTCTTTTGTCACTAAAACCTAATCTATCTTTATCAATGTTTGGTCCAAAATGGACACCACATTTCTGCCATAACAACTAATTCATATGGAAGATATCTTATGAGGCCAAGCCATGATGTGTGGGTTTATCAAATTTGCTCCATTTCAACTAACTTTGTTATTTATAATGCTATTGATTAGTGTTGTTGCAAGCAATCGTTTTACCACTAGCATGATATAGCCCTTAAACCATATCTATCTCATACTTTTTTTCCTTTTTTTTTTTGGCAAAACTCACAAAAGTGACTGCAATATGTTATCAAACCATCACAATTACAAATTTATGCCATGCTCGTGATGAGCCATGACACTTCTAATGGGTCAAGGTTACATCCGTTGATAGGGGAGCCACTCCATGATTGGGAATGAGCTCACTACTTTATCCATGCATGCCAGTCAATGAAGCGTCCAAGGCCCTTTTCCACTCATTAGATTACATTTGTGTTTCCATGATGATGATTGCCCCCGACTTTCTTGGATAATCTTTGTGAACTTAGTTGTTTCCATGATATTCTCAAAGATCCGACAGTTCCTGTCTTTTGAATGTTTTTAGAAGTAACATAACCTCACTATTTGTGTAGTGATAAGCATCGCTTGGCTCTTGAACACCTTCCCTCCCAAGAAGAGATCGTTCTTGATCCTATTCTCTAGGTCTTTTGAGTTCATTTGTAAATCTTTCCTGCTAGTCCACAAATTGATGGGCATGCCTTGAATAGACAAGGGAGGTCTTCGAAAGCCGTTTTGAATTGTGAGCATTTAGTCGAACCAATTCCCCTGATGGAAATCTTAACCCTAGCTGGCAAAGCTCCCATCTATCTCATACTTCTTAACTAACCCAAATCCATTAGTATACCATTTAATCTCATCAAGTTGGACTCTTGGTGATGATAGAGTGCTTGATGTGACAATTTTTGGTTCCCTCCGCCTCCCCCCCTCCCCCCCCCTCTCTCTCTCTCTCTCTCTCTCTCTAAATTGGCTCGTCCACTAGTTCTTTATATGGCTACTTGAGGTTATTGATACAATGTGGTGAAATTCCAAGAGTTGAATATTTCAGGAGATTATTGAAAGAACCTTGAATTTGCACAAGGGTTTTATGACTAAGGGCTAATAGGAGCCACGTGGATGGCATGCAAGGGGAACACGGAATATGCAAGGCCTATATAAGTGGAACTCTCTCTCTCTCTGCGCTTTTATTTGGCTCGCATTGATATGTTGTGATAAATTTCCAAGAGTTGAATATGCAAGGTGGCTATTGAAAAGACTTGAATTTGCAACCTTTAATTCTTGTGTGTCTTTTGGTTTGCTAAAGGCCTTAGTAGATCCATATAGGGTAAGCGGGCCAATTACAGGATGGGGTCCGTATGGGACCTACCCACTGCCAATATTTAACACATTTAAGCACCAGCATTAGGACACAATCAAGCGGGAGGTTGGATGGTTAGCATGGTTGGGATTGAGTGTTCGTCGTTTGATTGTTGGTTCGATCCTTGTTGGCAGCTTAGTCTTTAAATACCCCCTCTCGTGACTAGTAATTGGATCTCGCTTTTGTTACACAGGAAACCAAAAAACGATGCCAATCTTCGTGTGCCGAGTTGCATTCTCATCCAGTCTTTTATTGTGCCTACCTATCCATGCTCGAAACGATGCAATAGAGATAAATTGCGTCTAACGCTTCCATAAAGGTACTTAATATGGCCCCCGTACCCTAGATGAAGGTCGTTCAATTCTAGTTGTGAAACATGTGTCCCTCAATAAGCCTTCAAAGTCTTGAATTTCCTTTCAAATGTTATTTTTTAAAGCTGCACTCAATTTTTTGTTTTGTTGAAAAAGGATTTAGAGAACAAAAGAATAAAGAGTGTATTAATAGCAGTTTGATATTGATTCAATAGTAGTTTTTGATATTTTGATTTGTAAAGAGTCCTTTCATTTAAGGACTTCACAAAAATTTATTTCATTTAATTGTTTTATTATTTTTTATGCTTAATATTGAATTTATCAAAGATATAAGATATATTTTTTGTTTTAAATTTTTGATGTGTTTTTTTATTTTATTTTAATTTCAAATGATAACGTGCAATGTGCACCTTTTATTTTATTATTTTGAAAAAATTACTAAAATACTCCTCTAATTTGTGAAAATTCTCAAAATATTTCTCAAGTTTCAAATATTCTCGAAATATTCGCTTAGCATGTAATTTGTCATAAATTACCTCGCTAAAACAATGAAGAAATTCATCTTTAAAGCCTACATAACCAACTCAAACTCTAGTTTTAGCATCTTGTATTGATAAATAATCAGTCTTCTTATGAAAAGCTACAAAATTTTTTTATTGTTGGAGATGTTTAATCTCACAACTAGGGTATTTTGAGAATTTTGAAAAATTTGAAGGTATTATGGAAATTTATGGCAAAATATTGAGGATAGTTAGGGAATTTTTGAAATTTGAGGAGTATTCTAGGAATTTCCACAAATTAGAGGGATATTTTTCACAAATCTCATCCTACATAAAATAATTTAATATTAAAACATAACAAAAATTCCATGTGATTTTAAGCACTCATTAAGACTTACTCTCTATAAATCTCATCATCCCCTTAACTTAGCATGCCTTCTTGCTCACCTTGTTCTCTATTGTGTGTGTGCATGTGCACGTCTACATATGTATGTGTCTCTATGAATCCACACATCCATATATTGTAATCATGATGACATAATTGCATAACCACATTCTCATTTTATTTTTTTTAAAGAACCACATGCAAAAATTCTCTCTCTCTCTCTCTCTCTCTCTCTCTCTCTCTCTCTCTCTCTCTCTCACAAACACACACACACACACACACACACTCTCTCTCTCCTAGTGATTACTCCTCCTTATGTGGGATTCTTTCCTTGGGGCCTCATAACTTCCGAAGAGGATCTTTGAGGGTGGTACTAGGTTTGACACACAAATACACATGCACATAGGAGCGTTACTAAATTTACTCTTTTCCCAAGGCTCTTGTAGCATTTGGGTCATGACTTTTCCTTTTTGGGGCCTTATAGCTTCCTACGAGGATCTTTGAGGGTGGTACTAGGTTCTCCACACACACACACACACATAGTGGTGTTACTAAATTTATTTGGGTCATGTATTTGCCTTTAATTGCCTCTTACCTTGGCTCAATCACCGTGTCAACTCTATCGCGTTGCATTGGATCTGCTTCCCTTGGGAGATGCTCTCCTATCCCCCCCTCCTCTCTCTATGGACAAGACACCTCCTTAAGACAAAAGCATGAGGTGGAAATCCCCCCACCCAAATCAAGACTATTCAAATTTTCAATTGTGTACAAATATGTGTTTTTCTCTAATACACAAACTGAATCTACACTAAGATACACTTTGTAGTTCCACACATTCTCTGTAATGAAAATTCATTGACTATATCTACCTCCTTATTTTGAGAGAGAGAGATAGTATGTCCTTGTACATAAACACAAATCTCCATATAATAAGCTGAACGGGTTTGCTAGACTATTTGTTGGAAGCATCATGTGGAAAGGTATTCTGACTCTATCTAAAACATCTCCATCATGCACATCATATCTGCCAATGCTAAGCACCAACTTGTGAAACTTTGTTGAAATATACATCGGTTAAGTATAGACATATTCCTGGTAAGTCTCAATACCCTTATACTTTTTCATATGTAAGAATGAAACAATGATGCATTTACAATATCCACATGAAAACCTTTCTACACAATATATAGTATTTATCTAGAGTCTCCTACAAATAGGAGAACTTTGTCACCAAAAAGAGTGTTTAATCGCATGATATCCCTTAAATTTATATCCAATTCCTCAAATGCATAAAGATGTATTATGGGAGCTTTATACCATATAAGGAAAGCTACTTTCCTTAGAACTTTTGCAACCTAAATATTTGCCTTTATGCTATATGTAGCTTTTCTATTGAGCTTCAAAGGCATAATGAGTTATTTTTTCATTAGATAAAAGCAAAGTTGTAATGTCTGATGATGCACAGGCAAGAGTAATTTTACATTGACCTCATACTCGTAAAAGTAGTGCATTATAAAGATATGTTTTTCATGAGCCACTCGAACTATCCAAGAAGAATACCTTTCCTTTTGCATATCAATAGCTTATAGCACTTGGTTGTAAGCATCTTGTCAATCATTGTTTGCTCATCCACATTGAATATTGTCTCTTCTACCATAGCACGACTTTCACTTAAACATAATTTTTTTGGGTTTATTGAAGAATTTTGTGATATAATACACATGCAATTACATCAGGAAGATCAACAATTGCTTGTCTAGGTAGTTTACCCTTGCTACATTAACTCTTGGTGTAGCTGGCACATATATCTTGGACCCCCAATAAAAGAAGAAGGCAATACAATTATATGGCCAACATTTTGACCTTTACTTCTTTCTAAGCCATCTCTAGCCTCAACCATGTCCACCAAACCTTGGTACACTTCAACACAATGTATTCTTTGGTTGCTTCTCATGTATAATAATCTTGACTCCTCCATTGTATTGTACGCATCAATGGTATACTATTGAAGTAGCCTACCCCCTCAAAGAAGGCACTCCACAATATCATCTCTTATTTGTAACCAAAAGCTATAGTATTTCTTTTGACTATAGATGTATACCCTTTGTGCATATTGGAGATTCTTTTTAAACCCATGTTCAAAACTCAACACAATATCATGATGCTTGATATTTTTCTCATCTCCCAACCCATGTTCAAAACTCAACACAATATCATGATGCTTGATATTTTTCTCATCTCCCTGTTGCAGCTTTGGAACCTCGTGGTGCAAGATACTACCAACCATTACATCAATGCTCCACAATAACCATTTGAATATTAGAAGCAATAGAGTCTTTGAACATATTATAAATAGACCATAGAGAATCTGCATAGAAATTTACCCGTTTGCGTCATCAATTGTAAACAGTTTAGGACATTACCATCAAAGTTTGGAACATGATGTAGTCTATTACCTAACTTGCACTTTGTAGAATGAATATATAGCTAAGAAAAGCGGGAAACTTCTTTGGCTCCTTCATGTAATACTAGAGAACAAATGTTATGATAAAGAGAGCCTTGCACTTCAAATGTTCATATATCCCTCCCACCATAGTTGATAATCTCATCAATATAAGCACGGAGCAACCCAAAAGGCGATACATTATTGTAGCTACCTAAGTTTTGCAATCCACAAGTTTTAAAAAGAATAGATACCTTAGAATTGTGATGTAGAAGGGGGAAAATTGGATATCAAGAGTGGATCGATAAACAATGCTTTGTTATTTGGAATGGTTTCCCTCTTCAAGCATAAGAATATGATTTTTGGCATCATGATTGCATTCAAAAGTTATGTTGTTCTCTTTAATCTCAATGTCCATGGATTCATTGCTTATCTAATGTATATTAGGCAAGCATTGTCTCTCCTGCAACTCTAGTAATGTAACATTGTTGTGCAACATTCGCTTAGTCCAATCTTGCACTATTCCTCGTCTTGCCCAGCAAGATTCATCACATAATAGCTGGTTTTGTTATACATGGTCAAGAGACAATATATGTGATCTAAATAGCTTTTAAATACTACCAACAAGTAGATAACTAACAAAAGAAAACATGCACTTTTGCACACACAAATAAAATCAACTTCTTCATTAGACTAAAGATCAATCAAGAGTAATCAAGATCTCAAATATTATGATTTGATTCCAATTTGAAGAATCAATAGGATAAGAAAAGTTAAACTTTGATGAAAATACAACAAAGATTTACATATTTCTTCCAATGATGGAGGTGGAAGAGTGAGAAACTTGATGTGACTTTGCCGGGGATATTGAATTCACGTGATCACGTGTTTTTTTTTTTGAGATCACACTGTTAATAAGCAAAATTGTCAATTCACAATTCTTCACATTCACAGAAAATGGCATGGTGACTTGAAGGGGACTGGAAGGTCCGGTCAGATTTTCCCGCCAGTACATGTCTATAGGGGACCGACAGGCTACAAGGAAGTTGGAGGGCTACTGGCCCGGCAAGCCCGCTTTGTAGCCTGGAAGGCCCCCAGGGTATGTATAAATAAGGCCCCATTTTCTTCACAATTCTCATGCTCTGCACCTCTGACTTGCCTAGGTATCCAACCAAAGAATTGTCATAATTTTTAGAGCCCTCACAAGGAAGAAAAATAATTACTGTGGTGCAGCCAAATTTGGTCGACCACAGAAGATAGCATGGACAGGTATGTGCAAGCTAGCAAAAGCATGGCAAAGGGCTAGAGCAGCTACAAAGATCCTTGGCAGACATGTAGCAGCGGATATGTATGGCTGATGCGGCTTGTAGGCCAAGAAAGGCCCCAAAAGGGGCTAATTTGGGTAGGAGATGAAAGAGGTTCAAGGTGCTATCTTTGGGCCTATATATGTAGAGCTTGAAGTGATAAAGGAGCAGGTCCAAACGGCTCATCAAACGGAGCTACGGAGCCCAAGATATTGGAGTTTGAATGTGCAGTGCGTTGCAAATACTTGCCGGGCAGGGAAGCTGGGGACACGTGGCCGAAGTGGATGTTATTGTATAAACGTGTAGTGCTTGAATTATGGAGCATCTCTGTCTTCTCGGATTGCCAATTAGAGCTCTAGATTGCAAGTTATGGCCAATTGAAGTTTTGTCGGGGGCCAGTTATGGGCCGGGTTGACTGCATTGGGAACTAGGCCATCGAGCATTCTTTTGGGTTTGACCAGGTTTTGGAAGGTAGAACACTTCATATGGAGATGGAAGGAAGTTATTGCTTGTCAAACAAACCCCGGATTGGAAAGTTAAAGCAATTGGATGTCAGGGAGCAGTTGCAATAAAAGTGATGCCATATGTTTTTTTTCAATTTTGGTACTCGCCGTTCGAGACCATGCAGGAGTTGAAATGCGGCAAGGCTAAAGGGGTTTGGAGTCAAAAAAGTGGAGTTGTGGCTGGTCTTTTATGGCAGGGTAATTGGAGCCTCAGGTATGAAATGGCAAGGGAAGGAAATGGCATTTAAAAAAAGTGTTTTTCTATGCTAACGGAGATTTGTTCAACCCACTCAAAGGAGAGGCACCCCCATATGCGGCCACATGGTAGGCTGGCATTAAACCCACATGGAAAGTATTGAAGAAGGTGGCCAGTATATATCACCTGGGGCGTGATTGCATTTGTGAGCGTGAAGGCGAGAGAGAGCTCTCCCTAATGCTTAGCGATGGCGGGCCGTATCCGAGTTCTGTGTTGGCCGTGCACGCTGGCGCAGTTCATCGCTAGCGGCGATCTTTGTTGGTGAAGGTAGCACATGACAAAGCTCGCTGGCGTCGATCGACCATGGCTTTAAGGGGAGGCGTGCATGATGATGATGTGGCATGGTGCCCACTGCGGGCCAGTTCACACTCCGCCAAGATTTTTGAGGCAAAAGCCAGGGCACCACTAGCGATATCGCTAGTGGTCCCAAGCACAAATATAGGAGGTGGTTCCCATGCTTAGAGAGAGAGAGAGAGAGAGAGAGAGAGAGAGAGAGAGGAAGAAATCCGAGGGGGACTCCAAGGTGAGGCAAGGGCCAATTCAAAGGGCGGACAAGTCAGGCGGCCTAGAGGATAATTTAAAGTGGTCAAATCAATCCAAGGGGGCAATCCCAAGGGCCCACCAAACCCAAGCCGGACAAAGTGATCAAAGTGCCATGTGAGGGGGATGGAAAGTGGAAATAGAAACTTGTAAGGGTGGCAAGCTCATGTAGAGGTTTCTAAAAGGATTAAAGCAACTAAAGGTGATGTAAAAAAATACCAAATAGGAGCTTAAGTTAAGGTGCACGAGCTAGGGAGATCCCCCTTTTTCTTTGAGGTGCATGAGCTGGGGAGCTCCCCTTTTCTCTTTGAGCTTAACAACTCGTATAAAAGGGGATGCACATGAAAGTTAAAGGGCTTTTTTGCCATTTGGATTTTTTGAAGGTCCGCAAGCCTGTGTGTAGAAGTTTGCCATTGGAGGTGCAAAATTGATTGTACTATCTCCTTGCTAAATACTACTAAACCTTTGCCCCATTTTTTGGGTGTCGCTTCTCCCCATCCCTCTACTTTTCTCTTGCTCTTTGTGTGCATGTCGATGCTTGCGGAGGTGTGTGCCCACAGCGTATAGAGTGGTGGTGCAAAGAGGGCAGAATCGGGGTGATGTGTGAGTTGCGAAGGATGAGTTGAGTTGTCGAGGAGCATTTGTGCAAAGTGGTGTTTTTGCAGAGTAGAAGATTGTTGTTTTGTGTGCAAAGGTGGGTCTATTAGTGCAAATTAGCCAATTTGAAGGTGTTATTCGAGAGGTTAGGGGTGTTGTGGATACCCCGAGCTATAGGGAGGCATTGTATTGTGTGCCGGGTGTCTTTCTCATTCCCCCTCTCCATCTTTTGGTGCCCCCACTGAGGAGCAGCTGATTGCTCATCGTTTTTGATCAAAGAAGGTTGTTTCCATCAAGGAGAGATGGGAGTGCATAGTTATGGACCAGTTTTCACCGGAGAAGAAGATCTAGAGGAGTGGATGGCCGATCTTTGTATATGCTATCACTACGTATGCTAAATGAAGATAGAAAGATGCAAACGATTCCGGAGCTGATGCGGGGAAGAGCAAAGACATGGTTCTATGCCCTAGAAGGGGAGCGAAGACTTATGTGGCCGGCATTGTGGGCCCGTTTTCTGCATGATTTTTGTAAAGAGGTGTCCCCTGTCGATCTGGATACAAAACTAAAGAATTTGAAGCAAGATGTGAACGAAGAGTTTGGTGTTTTCCTCAGCCGCTTTGATGCATGTTGGAGAGACTTTGCAGTTGCCATGCAATTGGCTAATGGTGGTGAGTACTTTAAATTGGAAAACTTTATGGCTTGTTTGCATCTCAAAGTTCAGAAAAGGTGTATTTTGAGAGCCCAAAGAATTACAACGGAGCTGTCATCACTATTGCACGGGCAAAGAGCCAGAAAATTAAAAATGAGATTGAGAAAGGTGCATTGGGATACGAAGCAATGGTTCCCAATCTTACCTCGAGTCCGAGGGAAGAAGTTCAAGTGGAGAACCAGACGAATTGGGGGGTGGCAACCGTTCTTCAACAATGGGGATGTACAGTTCAAGATTTATATGAGCAAATGCAGCAATTGCGTTTAAGTGTTATGGATAGAGGTCAGGAAAGGACAAGAAGGGACAGGGCTAGGCAATTGCCCGATAGGTGTTATAATTGTGGAGAGGAGGACCACTATGCTCCAGATTTCTCTCATCCACTGAGGAAAAGGGGCGGTATGTATCCTCTGTTTGGTCGATGCAGGGGGTCAGGCACAATTTAATGGTCAAAGGGAGCAGCAAGCAGTCATAACCAAGTACAGCCAGCTCCGTCAGGTAACGATGAAGTGCAAAGGGCTAATATTATTGGTGTTGACAAGCAGGAGGTTGATATTATGGCCAACAAAAGAGTAAGAGGTGAAAGAGAGACTGAGATGGAATGGGAAAGTAGAGCAAGGAAGGGTAAACAGAAGGTGAACAAAGGTCAAGAGCAGCCGAAGCCAAGCAAGAGAAGAGGAGATTACACAAAAGGATTTTCAGTTGGGGCGTCGTAATCTTGAATATGACCTGGTAAGAGATGTTCAAAATCAGAAAGCTAACATCACTTTTGGACAGCTGCTTGCATTAAACCCTAAATTAAGGAGGCAGTGGTCAACTAGAGTCAGCACAAGACTTCCTCGAGTAAGAGGAGATGTGCATGCTATATAGAATCTAGCCTTGAGGGTGGGGAGTCCAACCGATGTGCTTCCAGTAGTGGAAGATTTGATTGAAAAGAAGAAGCATGTGCAAGCATATATTGATGGTGGTTCCCAGGTTTGTGTGATCACCGAGTCTGCTATGAGGGATATTGGTATTAAAGCTGTCGTCAGGTCCAATGTGCAAATGAGAATGGCTAACCATGCCAAAGCTCGATGTTTGGGAGTGGCGCAGGATGTGAAGATAAAGGTCATGTTGAATTGAATGCTTTATTGATTTCTTTTTCATGAAGACATGTGACAATGCTTATCCAATTATATTGGGGAGGCCATGGTTGTTGGCAATTGGAGCCAAACAAGATTGGGAGAAGGGGGTATTTACCCTGCCAGATCGAGAGAATGGAAGGCAGATCGTGCTTTACTTGAAGACCAGGGAGAGCCGCTTTCATCCAGGAGCTAGGGGTGATAACAGGGATTCTTGCACCAGTTACGAATATGAAACTGAGATAACTTATGATGAAGGGTCCACTAGTGTCAAAGAGGAAGAGAGTGATGAAGACTTATTAAATCTGGATACAGATTTGCTTAGATTCCGCCAGTTCAAGTAAAGGTATGCAAGCTCCAATTTGTAGTCTAAAGATTAAAGAGGTGGAAGATATGCTAGGTGCAGATTTAACCAAGCAGGAGAAGGAAGGTTATATGGATCTATGTGCATCCTATCCCAATTTATTTGCGACTGAGTATAAAGATCTGAGAGGAGCTAGAAGAGTGAAGCAACGGATCCCACTTAAAGACCGGTACAAGCCAAAAGCGTAGAAGCTAAGGAGGTTGGGAGATATTCAAAAGGAGGCTTTATGGCAAGATATCAATAAGTTGCTTGAGGTAGGTATTTATTTTATCCAGTGAAAGAGTCTGAATGGGTTTGACATGTTGTCACTACCCCTTGTCATTTCAAGACTAGATTTAAAACCAGGTTGGAGGCCACGAGTGTTATTCTATCATGGATGGCTTTTTAGGGTATTTTCAGATTGGTATTGCTTTGGAGGATCAGTTTAAGACCACCTTCATCTCTCCATGGGGGTGCTTTTCCTACCGCAGGATGCCTTTTGGACTAGTGAATGCTACATTTCAAGACTAGATGAACAAAGTGTTTGGACCATACTTGGGTAAATTCATCAGAGTTTTTATGGATGTTATTGGCTGTTATAGTTCCTGGGCGGAGCACCTATCCAAGTTGAATCTGTGCTTTCAAAGTCTAGATGAGGAAGGAGGGCAGTTGAACCCAATGAAGTGCAAGTTGGCACAACCACGTGCTCATCTGCTAGGCCATATGGTCTCACAAAATGGTATAGAAGTTGATCCAAAGAAAGTGAAGGCTTTGGTTCTCATGGAGCATTCCACCAGTGCGACAAGGTTGGCATTGTTCATGCATAAGCTAAAGTATCTGTCACGTTTCTTTTGGATGTTGTCCCAATATGTTTATCCTCTTCGGAAGAGGGCTCAACAAGTGCACGGATTTCAATGGGATGATGAAGCTCAAGAAGCGTTTGACAAAGTGAACGGTATTTTATGTCAGCTACCTACGGTATGCCCTCCCAATCAAGAGGATGACTTTTATATGGCTATGACGGTAGGTACGGTGGCCATTGGATCGGTATTGTTATAGAAGTTTGGGGAGAAGTTACAAGCTTGTTTACTTTGAGAGTAGAGTAATAAGTCCGGGAGAGGCTACCTATATGGAAGCGGAGCAGTGGGTGATGGTTGTAGGAAGTTCAAAGTGTATTTGATCATTCGTAAATTTTATGTGTTGACGACTAACAATATTTTGCCTAAAGTGGTGCTACGCTCGGAGCCAGGAAAGCGGATCCTGAAGTGGGTGATAGAGCTCTAGGAGTTTGACTTCAAGTTCAAGGTAGATCACACGAGTCGGTCTCATTTGGCAGATATCCTAGTCGACAAAGAAGCTGAGTTACTAGTTTATCCAAGGGTGGTGCAAGAGGAGGATAAAGAGGAACCAGATCTGGTAGGGGCCTTCACTATGTGGTTTGATGGCGCTTATAGAAGGGTAACACAAAAAGTAGGTGGAGGTGTGGTCATCCAAGATCCACACGGCACAGTCATTTTTTCAAAAGCTTACGACTTGGAAGAGGTGCATACCAACAATGTGGCAAAGTATCTTACTTTACATTTGGGCCTAAAGCAGTGTATTGAGTTTGGCATATCAAGGCTGGTAGTAAAAGGCGTAATTTATAATCATACTTAAGCATGCAAAGCACTATGTTCTGGAGAAAAAGGAAGGGAGGTGGGGGTGGGCTATGGGGTACCAAACGTGTTTCGCTCCTTTGAGGAGCTCATCAGTGGGAGTAGTAGGGAGGATTATGAATAGTAAAAGGGGAAGATGATGCTCTTTATATAAGAGAGAGAAGAGAGGGGGAGGGGGGGGAGGAGTACTTTGCAGGGGCTATGAGTTTGCCTACCTGACTAGAGGTAGAGAGTGGTGTAGAGTCTCCGAAGGATAAGTAGTAAGGGATTGAATTTTACTGGGGGGGGGAATTTTCATAGACTATTTACCAAGGGGTGGTTTAAGTGAAAGAGGGTATCTTTTTCTTAAAACATGGGTCATAATAAAAGGGGGGGGGGGCATAAAATAGATTGGGGCCTAATAATATAGGTAAGCAGGGGGGAAAAGGGGGAGCGGGCGTCGAGTCCAAAATAAGGGGGTTGTATCTCTCAAAAAGTGTATGGATGGAGTGATATTGAGGGTTGTCTGGTTAGCAAAAAGTGTATTGGAGGGGTTGAATTTTAGGGGAACTTAAATAGCAACAAAGGAGGGGATAGAGGGTAGGGAGGGGTTTAAGAATAACACAAAGAAAAGTGTTGAATTAGATTCCAAAAGAGTTTGTGATCCAGAACCTGGTGTATAGTATAATACTTGCGTCTTTCTTATGAGCAAGACATGGTAGTAGTGCACATCATAACAGCCTATATAATAAGAAGGCAATCTTTTCCTTGGTCTACCTAGGGTTGACAAAAATGCTACCAAGTCAAGAAGTACAAACCGGGCAAGCTAGCAAGTTGTTAAAGATGAGGACCAACGACTGCTACACTGTGTAAGAAGACATTAGGGCTCATAGTTTCCAATGTACCAAGAAAGTTTCAAGTTTCAAAGAGATGTTTTGGCTTTCTATTAATATTAAGAATGTGATTGACCCTTCCATCTATGTTTCTCTCTAGATGACTCGCTTGCATCTCTATCTATGTTTTCTGCACAAGCGTAGTAATGGTTTAAATCATCGCCTAATCACAATATGCATAAGCAGCTTAATACAATAAGGTTCACACTATTTTTTCATTTACACTTTCACATCATTTGCATCTTTAAATGTGATAGGATTGAAAGTAGAATAAGGTTGCTTAGTTGTTTATTTGTGTAAGAGTTTTGGCCATTATGTTAAACTGAAGGATGTGGTGCAAAATGAAGTCGGTGACATGAAATCATGCATGCCATTGATCTTTCTCTCCCTCTCTCCCCGAGTTACAAAAGCACGTTCCTCTTTGTGAGATCATATTGTATTCAACCATTTACATGCTTGAGACTATTCCCTTATGCACAATCTATATCATACCAACCATCTGACTTAGCTTCTTAGCTCCTGCTCCCTTACATGTGAGATCGAGCATTGAGGCAATGTAGGAGAGCATCTTTTTGTATGCACATTATATCCTTTGAAAATTTGAGAGTATGAATATCATACCCCACTTTAGTGTTCAGCTTTTGATCATGTCAATTTTATTTTCTTGCATTTTTAGCCTGGATCACGACCTACATTTCTTTCTCTTCTAGAAACTTCATGGACTCAATTTGTTAGTTGCCACCATTATATCCATAGTAGGGGAGGATCTTTTTTATGGAAACTTTAAAGATGCCACCATTGACAGCAATAAAGAAGTTATAGAATATTCTAACATCATAGAAAAAACCTCAAATTATTTCAAAGATTTGAAACATCTAATAAAATTGGAATGATATAGAAATGATACACATTAGTCTCTCTCTCTCTCTCTCTCTCTCTCTCTCTCATACACACACACACACACACACACACACACACA
Organism: Adiantum capillus-veneris; assembly: GCF_014529385.1. Lineage (NCBI taxonomy): Eukaryota > Viridiplantae > Streptophyta > Polypodiopsida > Polypodiales > Pteridaceae > Adiantum > Adiantum capillus-veneris. The sequence continues at coordinate 97,780,801 of NC_140952.1, forward strand.
CACACACACACACACAAAATGTGTGCTTGAGTTCAAGACTCTATGAATAGATATCTCATTGAAATTATGGTTGTTTTTAAGCGCGCGCATACACACATGTGCATATGCATGTGTCTATGTATATAATAAATAAATAAAATTGGAATGATAAACAAATGATACACATAAATCTCTCTCTCTCTCTCTCTCACACACACACACAATGTGTGCTTGAGTTCAAGACTCTATGAATAGATATTTCATTGAAATTATGGTTGTTTTTAAGACGTAAAGCTCTCTCTCTGTATGTGTGTGTGTGTGTGTGTGTGTGTGTATACATACATACACACGTATGTATATATATACATAATATGTCTAAAAATAATGAAGCAATTTATCTCCAAAACCTACATAACCAACTCAAAATTCTAGTTTTAGCTTCTTGTACTCAAAGATAACCATTCTTCTTATGAAAAGCTACAAAGTGTTTTATTGTTAAAGAAATTTAATCTCAAGGCATTTTGGGAATTTTGAAATATTTGAAGGGAATTTTGGAAATGTATGACAAAATATTTGGGGTATTTGTGGGCTTTTTGAAAATTGAGGGATATTTTGGAAATTTCCACAAATTAGAGGGGTAATTTGGTAGTTTTTCCTATACACACACACACACACACTTACATATATACATATGCATGTGTGTGTGTGTGTGTGTATGTATATGTATATATGTGTGTGTACATATGTATGTATGTATATGTGCGTGTAAAGAACTAAATAAATATATGTATGTGTGTGTGTGTGTGTGTTATGCTTGAATCAAAGATTTGCAACATAGGTCTTAAGGCCTCCTGCTATTGTTCTAGTACAGTAATTATGACATTCAAAATTTCTATGCTCCCCCCCCCCCCCCCGCAACAAAACCTCTCTCTCTCTCTCTCACACACACACACACACACACACACACACACACACACACACACACACACGTTGGGTGGATAGTAGTTTGCATAGACTATGATTGGTCTCTCTCTCTCTCTCTCTCTCTCTCTCTCTCTCTCTCTCTCTCTCTCTCTCTCTCTCTCTCTCCCCCCCCCCCCCCCCCCCCTTAGATATTCGCTTTTGTTGAAGACTCGTGCAACTTTGAGTGTCTTTTTAAACCCTTGAACATTTTGCTATGTCTTTCTCTCTCCCTACTTCTCCTTCACGCATCATTCATTGGCGTGCTCAAAAGTTATCATCTCTCTCTCTCTCCATAGATATTCGCTTTTGTTGAAGACTCGTGCAACTTTTCGTGTCTTTTTAAACCCTTGAACACCTTGCTATGTATTTCTTTCTCCCTACTTCTCCTTGACGCATCATTCATTGGGCGCTCAAAAATTATCCTCTCTCTCTCTCTCTCTCTCTCTCTCTCTCTCTCTCTCTCTCTCTCTCTCTCTCTCTCGGGTTGATTTTTAATAGACACTCTTGCGTGTCAAAATTTAGAGTATTTATAGGTTTTTAAGCATGGCCCACATTTTAACTCTTAAAAATAAAAAAGACAAAATATCTGAGAATTGGTAAAAGGTCCGTCAACTGGGCAATCTCTCTCCTCATTTGGGGTGCCAATGTGAGGGTTGGTTTTTATTTGGCATGGAATCAATCGACAAAGAGGGACGACTAGACACTCAAACAACTAAATATCCTTGTCCTTTGCAAAATATCTTCTCCGTTGTGCATATACAATTTTCTTTCATCCCCAAGAACATTTGAAGTCGCTACCTCCTGTCGAACCATATAAGGGACAATTTGCATGGATGCTTCCTCAGGGCCGTAGACATTGTCAACCTCATGTACTGAACCAATCGCTATTTCTTGACTTACCCCTTCTTCTTCTTTGATCCCCAAATTTTCAAACTTTTGAGAGGCTGAAACTGAACTGACTTGATCACTACATTCAATTGTAGATGATGATCTTCCACCATGTTTTTCCTTTCTCTTGTTGCCTCCTCGAGAAGAGGGACTAAAATTATGTAGAAAATGCAGGTTTGTTGATGCAAAAACGCCATGACTAAAAAACGACACGAGGACTAAAATCCACTAACGTTGGGGTTGGTCTACTACTTGCTGATGGCGATCGGTTGAATTTGGTTCTGATGCTGACAATGGGATGATGGTTGAAAATGCTAGAGAGGTGAAGGTGTTGAGGGTGGAGAGAAAATGGTAGTGTTGCTAGGTACTTGCATTGTAGGGTACTGACTTGGGTTGAAGAGGTGACCCCCAGGGTCACCTAGATAGGTCCTAAATGCTACGTCGAACAGCCTCATGGCTGATGGATATCCCATGACTTCATGAAATAATGCAAGATGTCAATCATTAGTAAGTTAATAGCTACTAATAAGAGGTGCTTCCTATGCAGAGATCTACCTAGGACGGGTACTATTACTAACACTCCTCAATGCTTACACCTAGCAGACATTGGTTGTGCTCATGTGCAATCACAAGATATGCAACTAAATTAAAGTTCCTAGACATGCACATCTTGAGTACAGGCTCACAAGGGTGCTAGAATGATTGCTAGGCTGTCCTAAACCCTAGAAGTAGGAGTTAGTTGCACATAGGGTTAGACGTGCACGTGACAAATATTCTTTATATGCTTGATACAAACTAAGAACTAATTAAACATCACATGCATTTCAAGCATCAACTACTCTATTACCTCTCTTACATTCCTTAACTTCTACTAGTAAAGACAAATACCTACAAAAGAAATGGATATAGTCCAAATAGCACACTGTAGTTTTTTTAAAAAAATCGACTTCTTTGTTGCAATCTAAAGGCCGTCTGGATCCTAATGGGTCAAAACTTTTTCTACATCTTTCCAAGTAGTCAAGAACATAAGAATGTCATCGTGAAGAATGAAAATAACTTATAGGAGCAAGTCAACAAAGAGACATATCATCATTTGGCTGAATATATCATGTGTGCTCGTGAGAGTCAAGACCAAATGGCATGACAATGAATTTGCAACTCCTACACTCTATACTAAAGGCTATCTCATAGATTTCTTGCTTTGAGTTCCATACCCACTGGCATGCAACGTTCAAGTTGATCTTTGAGAATGCCTTTGCCTCATTAAGACGCTCCAAATGTAGTCAATGTGAGGCATAGGGAATCAACTCTTGACCATTATCTTGTTGAGAGTCTTTTAATCACACATGACTATGATGAGCTATCCTACTCATGAATAAATAGAATAGGTGCAATAAAAGGACTCACATTGGGACATATACAACCTCATATCCAACAACTCACCTGTTTGGCCTTCTAGTGCTCTTCACGAGTCATGCTAAATGTTGGGTGTAGTGAAATTGAAATGGTGAAGATCTAGACTTTGCACTTTCACAAATCTTACCTTCTTTCCTTGCTTGAATGTGTGATACTTAGCACAAATGATGGTTCCTTTTATTTTGAGAGAGAGAGAGAGAGAGAGAGAGAGAGAGAGAGATGTGTAGAGTGCGAGCGAGAGAGAGAGGGAAAGATAAGGAGAATAATACTTAATGAGGTCCCAACCAACCCTCTCAAGGGCCCCCCACACTGTTGCCAATGTGGTATTTTCTTTTGACTTCATAAATAGAATGTACACACATGCAATACCTCAATGTAGACTCTCCTACCTCGGATGGGGAAACATTGTGGTAACTCTTCAAAATGAAGCAACTCCGGGGCTGATTTGATGCACCTTTGGATCCTTGTTGATGAGGGTTTGTTGATGGCCATTAAGGGGTAGATGTGAGGCTGATTTGCACTCCCGATGTGAGAGGAATGAAGGGCTAATGGCTGGCTGCAAAATTGTAGTAGATTTGATGCATCAAACAAGGCTAAAAACATAGATGATGATGGTGTCACAAAGTGATGATGCGGCATGGCCTACAGGACCGTCGTTGGACAGAAGGGGCCAAAGAGGCAAAAGAAGTTATACCAATTTACAAAAATCATGTGGGTGACCCGAGAGGGGTAGGAATTAAAACCCTAACCCCTAAGTTGTTCTAAAGTATGATACTCCTAATCGAGTGGCCTAAACCCTTAAAAATAAAGCAAGAACCCAAAATAGTGTAGCATAAATCACTTTCGCTGCACATTACAATTTTTCACACATTGATGCACCTTTGTCTAGCATGAAATTTTACAACTCGCTATCGCTAGCATGTGTTCTTGATAGAGGCAACCAAGAGTTCTTTTGAAGTTGTCATGATCTTGTGACTATGTTTCACATAATAGAAGCAATCTTGATGCAAATATGAAGAATGTTAAACCACACATACCCCTCATTGAATGGATGCAACTCTTCACCAAAGGGTGCACTTCTTCATTGAATAGTCACTTTTCTTCTATGATTAGCTACGTTCTTCACTGATCAGTTATGAATCTTCTTCATTGCAACAACTATTCGCCTAAGAGATGTCTCTCTTGGTCTAAAGAAATACCTATTCATTAAAGGACATGTCTCTACATGATGAGGCATGGCTATTCACGTGTATCTCTTTGTCTCCTATAAAAGGAGCCCTCGTATCACAATCTCATTCAATTCAACTCAAACAAACATTCACTCTCTTGTCTCTTGAGTGCAACTTTTAGTCTTAAAGATGAAGTTTAAGTACTTCATTCTAGGTTTAGAACCCCTAATCCTCACGGAAGCGCTCAAAATTGTCACCACAGAGGCATCAGATGTAGCTCTAGCCTCTTGGTATTAGCCCTCTCAAGTCTAGGTGGATGCGAGTGATATTTCCATAAGGATAGTGTTGCAACAAAAAGATCGTCGAGTTGCATTTCTCTCAATAGTTATGAGAAGAATTACTTTGGTTATGATAAAGAACTTCTATCATTTTGCATTGAAGCATTATAAAGCATTTCTTCTATAGTCATGAGTTTATTGTGGGAATTGGTCATCAAGAATTGAGTTGGCTTCAATCCATGCCAAATGCATGTAACACTCCAGAAATCAATAGCAACACATGAACACGAACTGCAACAACAAAACATGAAGAGAGAGAGAGAGAGAGAGAGAGAGAGAGAGAGAGAGAGAAAGAGAGAGAGAGGTTTTATTATCGTCCTCGGAGGTCAAATATGACCTATGGGACCAAAGTTACATGTGATGTAGTATGTGTATGGCTGATGAGTGACTCTCGATGCTCCAAAATTGTGGTGATGAGAGTCACAACCGAGAGCCCACACTGTGGCTGGGAAAAGAAAGTGTAGGTCTACATCATGGTTGAAAATGTGAGAGAAGCAAGTTTGCATGTGACCAAAAGCTGAGCACTCTAGTAGTGTATGGTACTCAGACTCTCGAACTTGCAGTGAGCATAATGTGCACGATCGATTTGACTCTTCTCCATTGCCCCAACGCCCTGTCTTGCATCAAATGAAATGGGAGCTAAGCTGAATGGCTACGATAGTGCATATTGCCGACAAGGGGATAGGCTCAAGCATGTAAGTGTGAGTACAGTTTCCTCTTTCAGTGAAGAACATGGTTTTGTAGTTGGGGGAAATATGGGTGGTGTAATGTATGAAGCGTGACCCACCGGATTTCTCCCAAGCCATAATCCATTGGCATCGTAGAAAAGCTTCATTCACTTGGGAGTCAATTGAAGCATCATGTAGCAAGTGTAATACATCCCATCTCCCAAACCACTTCTTTATGTCTTGCATCCATCCCGTGCTCAAGATCTTGCTTTTATGCATCTTTTAAACTTTTTTGCTTGCTTCCCATGCAATTGTCGTAAGTCAATGTGAGGGGTTTTGACGCATCTTTATCATATACTTCACAACCCTTTCCATGCCCATAACCTCAATTGGAAGAGATCCCAACTCAAGAAGTAGGAGCATATATGGTGTTTGTGTCTAAATTTGGAGAAATTTTGTAAGAAAACACTTTGGAACATTCTCAAACTCTTTCCAAGTAGACTTTGCGATGCTCCCACCCCACACTTCAACTCCATAAAGAAGAACCGGTGTCACCAATGCATCAAAAAGGTACTTCTTGAGATTCCAAGACTTGACGTTTCACGCATTACACATTGTTCTCAAATGCATCAAATGCATAATATGCTCTCTTTCCCGCTTCCAAAGGACGCATAGCACATTCATTCCATTTGTGATTGGAGGGAACCTCAAGGCCAAGGTACTTAAAGCTCTCAACAACTTCCAGTATCTCATTGTTGTACACTATGCATGGCTTCTCCTTATGGTTGGTTTTCACAAGCATAACCTTTGTTTTGGATTCATTCACAATCAGCCCACTATGCAAGCAAAAGTTCTCAAGGACAACCATAAGCTTTTGTGCATCTTCTAAAGTGTGTGCTAGAAGCACTACATCATCATCATACAACAAAAGCATGATTACCGCTTTGCAAATAGTGACCTCTTCAATGCCTTCTTCTTGCATAAAGTCAAGTACCATTTGTTCCAATTGATCGATGCATAGACCAAAGAGAGTTGGTGACAATGGACATCCTAGTTTAACCCCAATAGTGCTTACAAATTTTTTTGAAATTCCTCTTCCCATGTGCAATTGACAAATCACCCTCTCATAGATTTGAGAAACTGCAAGCATAAACTCATTTGGAACTTGGAGTTCTTCCATCCTTCTCCACAAATTGTTACATGGAATCATATTAAAGGCTTTTTTAAAGTCCACAAAACAACAATACAATCACTTGCCTTTCAACCGACTTTCCTCCATGAGAAAACGAACAGTAACAAGATGATTAATGGTGCTACGGCATCAACGGGAACCCGCTTGTCCTTTTGCACGTTTGTCATTCTCTTCAGCCCAATCACTCAATTTTATCTCCATTATGCACCCAAACAAATTTTCCATAAGAGATCCAATCATTATAGTCCGATAGTTGTTTACATTCTTTACATCCCCTCCTTTATGCAAAGGCTTAACCCAATTAGTACTCCAATCATAAGGCATACCATGTTGAAGTGCAAGGTTGAACATATCACACATCCACTCATGGGTAAAATCTCCCGTCCATTTGAATATCTCTGGCTTGGTACCTTGAAGATCTTCGGCTTTGCGAGTGGCCAACTTTTCAAGCCCACCGCATACATCCTCAATAGTAGGAAAAGAGGGCATACATGGGAGTGAACCATAAAATGGTATTTTTTCAGCATTTTCTTGCTCATATAATTACCTACAATGTGTGTACATATCCACAACACTCAAGTTACCAAAATTCTCAACCCGCTTGCCCCTCAAGTTTCTCCAAAATCTTCCACATGCATGTGCCTTTTCTTGGACTTGAAAAAGTTGTTGTTTTACTTCCCATCTTCTTCTGTTCTTTTGAATCAATGCCTTGTATGTATGAAAATGACTTTGATAGTTGTCTTTGTCCATAGTTGCATCATGCTTTATCAAGGACTTTCGAGCATCTTGACATTGTTTATCAAACCACCTTTTGCATGATCTATCTTTGTTGATACCATGGAGATGCTTTATGGCAAAGCATTCTTCGTCACAAGAACGAATAACTTTCTTGAAATATTTCCATTTAGTTTCCAATGGTGTGTCATATTGAAGCTTTGCCATCCATAACTTTTTCTCAACCATTTCAATGTACATTGGTGCCTGTTTGAAATCCATACATAATGATAATTTCTCTTCCCTTTGCCTGAGATTATCATGCTTAGTTGCTTCTCCACATGAAAGTAAAATACATAAGGTCCAATGTTCTGATTCTGGGGTCCATTCGCCAAACATAAAACTCTTTATGCAATATATGATGGCTTCGGAGAGTAGCATATAGTCAATCACACTATTCCCGTTATGTTTCCTACATGTAAATCCATTGGTTTCACACAACAAAGATACACCATTGGCAATGAGCATACTCGTGCTATTACACATGTGTGAAAGTAAATTTCCATAGTGATCTGGCTCTTTCTCATCCATTGAAGTGCAATCATACAAGTGAACTTCCTCCAACTCCCTTGAAATGTATGGCATATTAAATTGTTGAGTATCATGTTGCAATGTTTTTGTGCAAGCATTCATATCCCCAAATACAATAACCTCACCTTCGCCTTTGAAATAAGAAATGTCCTCTTCTAAATCTAAAAATGGTTGATCTATATCCATGCAAGCATAAAAGGGGGAATGATGATGAGGAATATAGCAACCGGCTACAAAAATGGGTGCTCTTTTTGGTGTCATAATTTTCATCCATACATAACGTTTGTACTTCTCATCTTTCACAATTGATACAGAATCTTCCAATCCTTTCTTATCCATACATGCTACCCTCCTTGCCTCTTTGTTGCTTGAGATTCTTTGATCACATCAATGAATGTACATTGTAATCCTCCAAGCCGTTAATCCTTTGTGTATCATGCTCTTAAGTTTCAACAAGTAGTACAACATCGTCTTTGCTTGTTAGTTCATCAATGCCAACCCTCGCATTAGTTCATCAAGTAGTACCCTTAGTGTGCCATTCTCCATTGCAAGTGCCCGTAAGTCTTCGCCTTGTTTGGTTACGGTCTCTTGCAACGATACCAAGTATGCCATGATCATGCTTTTTGATGTTGTTGGTTGGGTGGTTGTGTTGCTATCTCCACACTTAGGAGATTTTGGATCATTTTCCACAATGGTTGTGGACCTTATTGAAGAAGAAGAACCCTTGCGAGTGCCGGAAGAAATTGTATGTAAAATAAGAGATGAGAGTCAACTTTCTTGAACTTGTTCACTTCGGAAATGTTCCTACAAAAACTCCTTTCATAACTTTGAATTTTTTTTGTCTTTACATTATTGCGTAGAGGGCGTCGTCCTCTTCGGGTTGAGGATATAGATCACCCAAATTCGAGTTCGAATGAAGAAGTTATGATCAAAAGAGTGAACTGTTGTCTACCAAGTCAAAAAACGACTGCACTAAGGGGGGGAGAGAGAGAGAGAGAGAGAGAGAGAGAGAGAGAGAGAGAGAGAGAGAGAGAGAGAGAGAGAGAGAGAGAGAGAAGTGGGGAGTTGACACGAAGTGGTAGAGTTCCACTTCTTGATGCATTGCACCCCTTTCAATATTTCTTTCTTGATTACCGATCATAAAGGTACAACTCTGGAGGATCCAACTCTCTGCAAATGGGTGACCAAATGCTCTGCAGAGAGTGGCCCCAAGGGCTCTTATAAACTGACATGGGGTGCTAAAAGAAGAGCCCTTAAAAGCATCAAATCCAAAAGTGGTTGGTCCCAAAAACTTGCGTAATGCAAGCTGCTTGAAATTTGCATTGTTGTACATACACCACAATTTGCACTTTTTCAGCCAGCCAGCCAAGCATCCACCTCAGCAAGCTTACGCAATTTCTTTGGAGACTTTCTAGGTATTTAGGGTTTTAGGCCCCTCCACCATTCCCTTCAAGCTAGATTTTATAAAAACCCCAACTCCCATACAATGCCACAGTGACAGGTCACAAACTTGTGACATACTCCCCTCTTGAATGAATTGTAGACGCCCTCAATTACGCTTGCAAAACAGACAAAGGACAAAAACTAGCTCATTAGACACTGACTCCATGCTCCTATAAACCAAACTGCACACATCTAGAAATTGCACAAAGACTTCAATCACTTATCAATCACATTGCGAGAGAGAGAGAGAGAGAGAGAGAGAGAGAGAGAGAGAGAGAGAGAGAGAGAGAGAGAGAGAGAGAGAGAGAGAGAGAGAGAGAGAGAGAGAGAGATCTGCAAAAGGCTCTCCATGCTAATAAAAAATTGCTCATACAAGTGACGAAGAGTGGTTCAACATAGAACTGACATGCCTCAATGGATAGACCCAGGGTACACGCAGTTGCTATTGCTGTACACGACCACTGACACTCCCTCAACATGGGCTAGAACCCCAACATTAATCCACCTCTTGGCATCAAAAAAGAACTAGAGAGAGTGAGAGACATGTCTCGAGGCTGTCGGTATGGCTGCCCTTTAGAGATTGTGGAAATTTCTACTCTCCTAGGCCGACACCGACGGGAAAGTGCTCTGCCTTTATCTATGATACTCATGGAATGGAATGCCCTAAAGGTACAACTCAAAGGGGGAGATCTACTGCCCATCTCCCTAAATGAAGGGATCTGCTGAGAGTCTACTTGCATACTATCCATTAATGCCAAAAAACATTGGCCTACTATCTACAAAAAAACACTAGGGGAGGAGCCTGCAAAAACGTAAATCAGCCCCCTCCCCCTTGGCGAGAAGCCTAGGGTTGTCCACAAGGAGCACCCTCCTAGATTGTACACAGCTATGAGAAGTGTCTCCCCTTGCCACATGTACATTACCTGAGGCAAAATGCCTAACCCATATCTCAACCCTGAAATAGGGGGAAAATGGAGAAACTTGGGATACATAGCAGAAGGGGTCACAAAGGCCCAAGGAAATGTAGAGTTATGGCATCTCTCTGGATTTGCTCTATCGGTCCTAGTTTCTCCCAGGCACAAGTGATAGGGAGTGAGGATGTTTTTGTGGTTGTGCCCAGCTTGTGTGATGCAGTTTTCTCATGTCGAAGTCTTCCAACCATGTTTAGCTCAGGTTTTGGCTTTGTTGTTAGGAAATAAGACGTAGCTAAATAGATAATTGAGTAGATTACTTAATGGAGAGAGACAGATTTATATACACGAGATTATGGAGTAGAGAGAGAGAGAGAGAGAGAGAGAGAGAGAGAGAGAGAGAGAGAGAGAGTACACACGATATACGTGGTTCACCCAATGTGGGCTACGTCCACGGGAAAGCAGCCACTCAATGGCTTTAGTACTTCAAAACAAGAAGTAGTTTACAAAGGGATTATACCCTTAATGGAGCTCCCGCCTTGCTTCACTCTCACCACCTCACACTCACCTTGTTGCATCAACTTCACACTATGAAATGTGTGTAGAAATGGCCTCCTTTTATAGGCCAAAAGGGCTGCCCTCTCTTATGAGAGACAGCCATGTGTAGCCGCCCTTGTGCGAATAAGTCCAAATCGGACCCTCCAATCTGCCCATGTGTGGCCGTCCTTGAGAAGACAAGTCCGCTTTTGAATTCGGCCACCGGCCACCGGCCATTGACTTCCGACCACCGGCCACCGGCCATTGACTTGTAATTTACCACAGAAAATTACAAGGGTAAATCAGGCTCCATACTTAACAATCTCCCACTTGGAGACTGATCTCCAAACCAAACCTGTGACTGCTTTCCATTCTGGCTTCTTATCCTTGAATGCCGATTGAAGATGAGCAAAAGCTCAACTTCTCCTCGTTGACCACCTTTGTAAACATGTCTGCAAGATTTTGACTTGTATGCACCTTTCCTAGCTTTAGTTGTCCCTCTTCCAAAAGAGTGCGTATGAAGTGATATCTCACCTCAATGTGCTTTGTCCTTGAATGAAAGGCTGAGTTCTTCGCAAGATGGATAGCACTTTGGCTATCACTGTACAAGACACAATTGTCTTGTTTGAATCCAAGCTCTTCTAAGAATCTGTGAAGCCACAGAATTTCTTTGCTTGCCTCCGTCATTGCTACATACTCTGCTTCCGTGGTAGAAAGTGAAACCACTTTGTGCAGCTTTGAAGCCCAGCTTACTGTTGTGCCTCCAACCGTGAACACATAGCCAGTAGTGCTCCTTCGAGTATCTTTGTCACCTGCCATATCTGCATCAGCATACCCTTCTAGAAAAATATCAGTTCCTCCAAAATACAAAGCATTTGTTGTTGTCCCTTTTAGATACCTAAGTATCCACTTCACAGCTTGCCAATGCTCTTTACCTGGGTTGTCCATGGACCCACTCACAACTCCCACTGCATGTGCAATGTCTGGCCTTGTCCAGACCATAGCATACATTAGAGAACCTACCGCTGCAGCATATGGAACTTTAGACATATAGTCTATCTCCTCTTGTGTCTTTGGACACATATCCTTCGTTAGTTTAAAATGACCAGCCAAAGGTGTAGAAACTGGTTTTGCATTTTGCATTGCAAACCTTTCTAGTACCTTCTTGATGTAATCTTCTTGAGATAGCTTTATTGTCTTCTTCGTCCTGTCCCTTGATATTTTCATACCAAGTATCCTCTTTGCAGCACCTAAATCTTTCATTGAAAAAGATTTGGACAGCTCCTCTTTTAGGTCTTTGATGTCCTGCATGTTAGCACTTGCAATCAACATGTCATCAACATACAACATTAGGATGATGAATTTCCCATCTCCCAAATTCTCCGTGTAGACGCAGTGATCCGAGTTGCATCTTGTGAATCCATGATCCAACATCCATCGATCAAACTTCAAGTACCATTGTCTTGATGCTTGCTTTAAACCATACAAGCTCTTCTTTAATCTGCAAACCATTTTCTCCTTACCTTTTACTTCATACCCCTTTGGTTGAAGCATGTAGATTTCCTCCTCTAAGTCACCGTGAGGGAATGCCGTATTTACATCCATTTTCTTGAGATTTAGATCATGAGCAGCCACAAGGCTTAAGACAAGCCTAATTGAGTTCATTTTTCCAACAGGAGAAAATATTTCATTGAAGTCAATACCTTTCTTTTGAGAAAAACCTTTTACCACAAGCCTAGACTTGTACCTTTTCTTCCCACCTTCTTCTTCCTTCAGCTTGTACACCCATTTGTTTCGAAGTGCCCGCTGACCTTTAGGCAACTCAACCAACTCCCATGTTTGGTTGCGATGTAGTGAGTCCATCTCCACTTGCATGCTCTTCGTCCATTGTTCTTTGGATTCATGTTGCATAACTTCTTCGTATGATTCCGGCTCTCCAGAATCTGAGATCAAGAGATGGTTGAAGGAAGGAACAAACCTTTCTGGAGGTCTACTTGCTCTTGTAGATCTAATTGTCACCGTTTGCAGTCCTTGAGTCTTCACCGTCCTCAAGCTCCATGTACTCATCACCTGTTTCTTTTGTTTGTTTTCTTTCCAAGTAATCTTTGTACATATTTTGTTCGTTAAAAATTACATCCCTACTCATTAAGATTTTACCATCTTCAGGATTCCATAGGCGATACCCAAAGTCTCCTTCTCCATAGCCAATGAAGAAACACTTTTTGGACTTTGCATCTAACTTTGATCTTAGGATTCTATCTATGTGCATGAAAGCCTCACACCCAAACACTTTGAGAAATGCATAATTCACCGCTTTACCTGTCCATGCCTCTTCTAGAACTCCCCCATCCAATGCCGTTGAGGGTGACCGATTGATTAAGTACACAGACATACTTACAACTTCCGCCCAAAGCTCAAGCGATAGGCTTGCATGTAGCCGCATGCTTGGTGCTCGTTCCATGATTGTCGTGTTCATCCTTTCCGAAATCCCATTTTATTGAGGTGTCCTTGGGGTTGTCCTTTGCCTCCGAATGCCATTGCTAGCACAAAAGCTTTCAAAAGCTTGGCTGCAATATTCGCCTCCATTGTCGGATCTGAGGCATTTAACATTGGTACCTGTTTCATTCTCCACAAAGGCTTTCCACCTTTGAAATATGGAAAATACATCGGATTTATTCTTCATGACATAAACCCATGTTTTTCTAGTCGCATCGTCTATGAATGTTACATAGTACAATGAGCCACCAAGTGATGGTGTACTTGCAGGACCCCAAACATCAGAATGAACCAACTCAAGTTTTTTATTTTTTCTTTCATTTCCTGATTTTTGAAGCTTTACCCTCTTTTGTTTACCATAAACACAATCTTCACAGAACTCTAAGTCCACTTCTTTCAAACCTAGTAGAAGCTTCTTTGTTTGAAGGATTTGCATTCCTTTGGCACTCATATGCCCAAGTCGGTAGTGCCACACCGCACTGTCAACTTCTGTAGTTGCTGCACAAGCTGAAGGTTGCGTGCTAACAGTACACAAGTAAAGTGTACCGACTTTTTCACCCTTGGCAACCACCAAAGATCCCTTTGGATCTTCCACAGTTTGTTTCCGAATGCAATGTTGTGACCTTCATCGTCCAATTGTCCTGTAGAGATCAAATTCTTGCGAAGAGAAGGAACATGCCTAACATCTTTAAGCTTCCATTCATTTCCGTTAGCAGTTTTGACAGAAACTGTACCTTTGCCGACAATCTCACAAGCTTCATCATCTCCCAAGTATACATACCCAAAATTACCTTTGGTGTAGTCTTGGAAATGTTGCTTGTGTGGTGTCGCATGGAATGAAGCCCGGAATCTACTATCCAGGAATTAGACACATTGTCTAATGAGAGAATTAGAGCATCTTGCTCTACTTTACCTGCCACATTGGCCTCCGATGTTGGCTTGTTGTCTTGAGACTCTGTCTCCTTCTTCTTCTTGGACCAGCAATCCTTCTTGACGTGGCCCTTTTTGCCGCAGTTCCAACATTCAAGAAATGACTTTGTGCGTGACTTGCTCCGCCTTGAGCGATCACGACCCTTTTGGTTTTTGAACCTCTCCTTAAGCCTTCCTCTTGTTTTCACTGATAGTGCAGCACTTGATGATTCTCCTGTGCTTCTCCTTCGCATTTCCTTGCTTAGGAGAACACCCACAACATCATCAAACTTAAGAGTATTTGTGTCAGAGATAGAATTACTTACAGCCATCACAAGACTCTCCCAACTATCCGGTAGAGATGATAGTATAAGGAGAGCTCGCACTTCGTCATCGAAATTGATTTTCACTGATCGAAGTTGACTTATGTTTGTGTTAAAGTCATTTAGGTGTTCTGCAACTGAACCATTCTCTGCCATCTTTAGATTGAACAAGCGCTTCATAAGAAATACCTTATTGGATGCCGATGGTTTCTCGTAGAAGTCGTCAAGTGACTTCATCAAGTCCTCCGTGGTCTTCATCTCTGAAACATTGAAGTCCACCGTTGATGCCAAGCTTAACCGGATTGTTCCCAGTGCCTTTCGATCAAGGACAATCCATGCTTCATCGGCCATTGTTGCGGGCTTCTTCGCAAGACCGCCTAGTGGCAAATAGAGGTCCTTCTGGTAGAGATAGTCTTCAATCTGCATCTTCCAATGTTGGTAGTTTTTGCCGTTGAACTTCTCAATCTTTAGCTTCCCTTCCTCCGCCATAACTCCCACTCAATTCAAGGAATCCTTTCCTTGAGATAATTTAGCTACGAGAAAACCTTGCTCTGATACCAGTTGTTAGGAAATAAGACGTAGCTAAATAGATAATTGAGTAGATTACTTAATGGAGAGAGACAGATTTATATACACGAGATTATAGAGTAGAGAGAGAGAGAGAGAGAGAGAGTACACACGATATACGTGGTTCACCCAATGTGGGCTACGTCCACGGGAAAGCAGCCACTCAATGGCTTTAGTACTTCAAAACAAGAAGTAGTTTACAAAGGGATTATACCCTTAATGGAGCTCCCGCCTTGCTTCACTCTCACCACCTCACACTCACCTTGTTGCATCAACTTCACACTATGAAATGTGTGTAGAAATGGCCTCCTTTTATAGGCCAAAAGGGCTTCCCTCTCTTATGAGAGACAGCCATGTGTAGCCGCCCTTGTGCGAATAAGTCCAAATCGGACCCTCCAATTCGCCCATGTGTGGCCGCCCTTGAGAAGACAAGTCCGCTTTTGAATTCGGCCACCGGCCACCGGCCATTGACTTCCGACCACCGGCCACCGGCCATTGACTTCCGACCACCGGCCATCGGCCATTGACTACCGGCCACCGGCCAACCGAACGGTTGTTTTCCGACCACTTTCCGGCCGTTGTCCGGCCATAATATTCCGACGAAAAAGAATATTCCGGGGATTCACTTTAAAGTTGCCCCTGATTCTTGTCCGTGAAAATTTTGGTTTCCGGTGAGTGATTTTCCTTCACGCACGATGGCTTCTCCTCATAATGGGGGCCTTACAAATGTGCGCTTTTACCACAGAAAATTACAAGGGTAAATCAGGCTCCATACTTAACATTTGTTCTATGGCCATGTAGGCTCCATTCCCCCTAGGGTATTTTCTCCACTGCTTTCTTGCAGCCCTTAGGGGTAGTAGCTCCCACTTCCAGTTGCTCCCCAATTTCTTGGGGCCATTTTTCTAGCTGTCATGCTTGGAGGCTTGGTCGGGTAGCTTGTAGAGATGGGCCTATATATTGTGGTGTGATGGTTGCTCTTCCCAGTGCATTTGAGTAGTAGCTATTGTGCTTTGCGTTCTAGATTGATCCATGGAAACTACTCCATTGTAATGTACAACAGAAGTGATTGATGGTGAATGTTCAAGATGAGTGCTCAATGCGTACTCAAGGTTCCTTTTGCTGCATGATATGAGAGGTGCAATAGAGTAGAGAGAATGAAATACTGTGAGACAAAGTTCTATGAATAATAGAGAGATAAAGAAGACAAGCAGACAGATCAGGTCCCAAAACCCCCTCCAAGCGCCCCCCCCCCCCCCCCCCCCCACTCTATCGCTAGATAGATATCTGCTTTAGATTGCACAAATACTGATATACTGGATCTAGATGCATAGATCTTTATGGGATCTTGTGGTGGAAGATTGGATTTGCGAGGATGCTGAAGTGAAGAGTCTTACTCCCTTTCAAAACAACACTCATTGGTACGGCAATGCGTGCAAATTTCTCATTATGTTGTGAAAAATAAACACCTCATGTGCAGATCATGAATCTAAACACCTCAATGGGAGTTGTTGAGTAGCCCTCTTCACAAGAGAGTCACTAATCACATCATGGACACTACCGGGAACAAACAAGATTACAAGACTGTAATCACTTTCGACGAGTGATTGAACAAAAACAAAGTGATAACCACAATCTACACACTTGGCAACACTTTTAGTACTTCAAACAACTTGAAAAGAGAAGAGAGAAAATCCACGCGAGACACGAAGTGGCAGAGTTCCACTTCTAGACGACACTGGCCCCAAATACTGGCGCCCCTTTCGGTATTTCTTTATTTTTTATTTTCCAAAGTACAATTTATGAGGGTCCAACTCTCTCGGAGACTTTGCATACAGATGCTCTCGAGGAGTGGCCTCTAGGGCACTTATAAACAATGCAAGGGATGCCAAAAGTAGAGCCCCAACATCATTATGTCCAAAAGCAGTTGATTCTAAAAGCATCTGCTCTCAAAAGCTAGTACTAAATTCTGTCAATTTCGACCAACGTGATTTGCGGAATTCCGTATAGCATGCCACGTCACCAGCTAGTGCAATTCATAGAACTCCGTACAACAATGCCACGTGGCATTCTTAGCACAATTCATGGGTGCCCATACAACTACTCCCACACCATCATATTTATTCAATATTTTGTGTCCCCTCGACAAGACTTTATAGAAATTTATTGCTATTTTAGTACAAAAATGTGACCTCAGGGGTAGGTCACTGGCTACTAAAGGGCTCTCCAATTTCTGACTCAAAAAGATATCTATCAAGAGCATTGACTTGCTCCACGAGTGAAGCTGAAGGTTAACTTCATCTTCTTTTGCACCCAAGAGAGTTGAAGTGCAAAACTCCAAGAGAAGCCCCCCCCCCCCCCCCCCCCCCCCCACCCTGACATGCCCAAAGCCTCTAGGCATAAGCCCAAACCCAAAAAATAAGTTGCCCTTTTTGAGATTCTGATTGTATCTATTTGTAACAAGAGTCTCCTACCTTTCTTTGATATAAAATCACGGGCTTTTCTGGTGTTAAAACAAGTAATAAAGTCACAAGGCCTGCCCTTGAAAGACAAGTTTAAGGTAAACACCAAATGAGCATGTAAGAAATTGGAAATTGAATCTCAATTCAGTAGAAGAGCAAGAAAGCTAAGTAAAAACCATATTATTGATCTATTACTACAAATCCTCCAAGGAAAGTAAATCATATTCAATTTTGATGTCTTTTTATTGCATGGTGAAGAGCAAGGAAGCAAAAAAAAAGGCATTGGCGGAGAATGTTTTGATCATATTTAACATTGCTAAAATCGAAAAAGCTATTAAGAACTCTATAGCTATCAAGAATCTTGAGCTCGGTTAAGCTTACAATCCAAAGCAACTAAAAGATACGACCAGATCAAACGATAGCAAGCCTAGAAAGCACCAAGAATGAACAAGATTCAATGTATAGCCATTCAAAAAAAAATCTTGATCAGAACTATCTTTCTCAGCAGAGGCTCAACCTAGACACAGATGGAAATATGTCAGCTTTAAAAATCTCCAGAACTTGTAACAACCTCCAATTTGGCCCTAGCAACGTGCAAGTCAGACATGAGCGATGACAACATAGCACATGAGCTCTACCTTTACAAATGATGGGATTGTGTTAGAAGATATTCAACAACCTGCATGCCAATGTAGACGCATCACTTTACCATCGCCATCGACATGAGAACTTGAACTAGGGCAAATACTAATTAATCTTCGCTTGCAAACAATGATAACACAGGTAACATGAATCTTCTATTTGTGAGAGGGCAACTAGTATGTAGTCACACTAGAAAGCTACTGTGGCACAGAGAGAGAGAGAGAGAGAGAGAGAGAGAGAGAGAGAGAGAGAGAGAGAGAGAGAGAAGAAGAAGAAGAAGAAGAAGAAGAAGAAGAGGGAAAGTTTCCAACTCGTAGGAATGGTCCCAAGAGGCCTCAAAGAGCTATCCAACAAGCTATGTTGAACTCAAGACCTATTATTAAGGTGGGAATTGATTGATTGAGAGAGATGGAGAGAAAGAGACGAAAGGGAGAAGGGAGACGAGCATGAGACTTTATAGAAGATATGTAGTATGTGTTCAGATAGGCAGCCAACTAGCACATCAACTAGCAACAATGTTGCATCCTTAAGAACCCACGAGCCTACACCAATTCTCTAAGAATTTTGCAACCTCCAACCTGTCGATCTTATCCAACATTGTGTGCTTGCACCAAGGCATGATACCAACCACATCAATGCTAAAGTTTCACACCACCAAGGTATGATTTTTGGGTGGAGAGAGAGAGAGAGAGAGAGAGAGAGAGAACCAATATATAAAGTTAAAACTCTATTATTATTTTGGATGGAAGAGCAATCCGCATGAAGTGGACTAAGGTAGGATTGATGTTGGTGTAGCCATATCACATTGATAATCTCTGCTAGTATGTGTACAAGTGGGGCCATCAAGGATTGAAGCAGTGACAATACCTCCGTGATCATATCTCATCCAGTGAGGTAGGAGAGACATGGGTTGTCAATTGTCTTGTAGCAAGGCAACGCGCACAAGCACTTCTTGGCGCATTCCAAAGCGCATGGGAAGTCAAGAGCCCCCCCTCTTCAACTGAAACCAACCGTCGAAGGCAAAGGTGCATGTAGCAAACGCTGAATGCTAGCACTCTTGCTGGTAGATGAAGCCTCGGAGATCGAGCGGTCGATAGCTATCGACATTGCACTAGTATTCATGGTTGAGTGGCCATGTGTCAATTTTCTTGGAGGTCGAAAAAATTTGTAGCAGCAATCTCCTTGGTGAATGTGCTTACTGTCCTTTTTGTCTCGGACCGCATTGTCATCCCTTCAGTCGGCAGCTTTAGTGCCTCCGCCACAATCTCTTTTGTGATCACTACTTCTACTTTGTGCCCTTGTTGGTCGGTGATTTGGATTGATCCATCCTCTTTGATAGTAGACAATAACTCATAGGCTTTTTGGAAATCTACGTTGCACGGTTCTTGGTCGTAGAAGGCCCTGAAGCCCAACCTTCTATTGGCTTCTTTTGTGTCTGGCTTGGCAACCACATCATATATCTCTTTTGATAGCATCTGCTTTAGTAATAAGTACCTTCGATCTCTTCCCACTAATAAAAAAGTGAGCATTTTTTAAAAATAAACCTTCCCTTCTATACTCTTTATAATGCAGCTTAAAATATTCAAGGAAGGAGAGGGCGTCGACGTGTCACTCCCTTGTTCATTTCAAAAAACACCTTAGAAAACATCTAATTTAAAATGCAAAAGTAAAGGATAAGATTGTAAGAAATGACAACCTTTCAAAATGTAAAATGTAAGAAGAGACTTTTTAGAATGTAAGAAATGACAACTCTTTTCAAATGTAAAGTCAAGAGACTTTCTATTCCACATAAAATAAATGTTGAAGTTTGATTGCAAATAACAAAAAGGGGATAACTTTAGTGGAGGTTTTGTTAGTTAATGCGAATTTACTTTTTCAAGATATAACAAAAAAAAATTAGTGATTTCTTTTTGTTTAAGGGAAATGTAATATTTGAAGATATATTTGGTTTTACTTTTCAAGGGGTTTTTTAAAGACCAATATTGATATGTTTTAAGAAAATTTGGAAGTATGTATTTCTTTAAAAAGCTTGAGAAAAAGAAAAAAGCTCGCCTAACGTCGACTTGGGATTGTCTCGCTTTGAGGACATAGATGACATGCAAATGCAAGGATCGTTATCCACATTATTGACCATGAGAGAGAGAGAGAGAGAGAGAGAAAGGAGAGAGAGAGAGAGAGAGAGAGAGAGAGAGAGAGAGAGAGAGACCACCACATTGCTTTTGTGTGTGTGTGTGTGTGTGTGTGTGTGTGTGTAAGAAGAGCCTTTTTAGAATGTAAGAAGAGCCTTTTTAGAATGTAAGAAGTGACAACTCTTTTCAAATATAAAGTCAAAAGACTTTCTATTCCACATAAAATAAATATTGAAATTTGATTGCAAATAACAAAAAGGGGATAACTTTAGTGGAGGTTTTGTTACTTAATGGGAATTTACTTTTTCAAGATATAACAAAAAAAAAGTGATTTCTTTTTGTTTAAGGGAAATGTAATATTTGAAGATATATTTGGTTTTACTTTTCAAGGGGCTTTTTTAAGACCAATATTGATATGTTTTAAGAAAATTTGGAAGTATGTATTTCTTTAAAGAGCTTGAGAAAAAGAAAAAAGCTCGCCTAACATCGACTTGGGATTGTTTCGCTTTGAGGACATACATGACATACAAATGCAGGGATCGTTATCCACATTATTGACCATGTGAGAGAGAGAGAGAGAGAGAGAGAGAGAGAGAGAGAGAGAGAGAGAGAGAGACCATCACATTGCATGTGTGCATACACATGTACATTTATGAGGAGGAGAGAGAGAAAGAAAGATTTTACCGTTAAACTCACGCATTTTTCAAATTTTCAAGATATTATTTTTTGGCATTAGTGTATTTTTAAAAGGATAGCTAAAGTTTTTCACCTGTAGAAAATAGATTAAATGTCCGACAAAGACCAACCCTCACATTAACACCCCAAATGGGTAGAGAGATTTCCCAGTTGATGGACCTTTTACCAATTCTTTAATAT
Organism: Adiantum capillus-veneris; assembly: GCF_014529385.1. NCBI lineage: Eukaryota > Viridiplantae > Streptophyta > Polypodiopsida > Polypodiales > Pteridaceae > Adiantum > Adiantum capillus-veneris. The sequence continues at coordinate 97,802,011 of NC_140952.1, forward strand.
TTTGTTCTTTTCCTTTTTAAGATTAACATGTGTGCCATGCTTAAAATTTTATAAATTCCTTAAATTTTGGCAGGCAAGGGTGCCAATCTAAAATCAACGAGAGAGAACACCCCAAATGGGTAGACAGATTTCCCAATTGATGGAGCTTTTAGCAATCCTTGGAGTTCTTTTCATTTTTAAGAGTTAACATGTAGGCCATGCTGAAAAATCTATAAATTCCTTAACTTTTGGCAGGCAAGGGTGCCAATCTAAAATCGCGTGCGCGCGCGCGCGCGCGAGAGAGAGAGAGAGAGAGAGAGAGAGAGAGAGAGAGAGAGAGAGAGAGAGAGAGAGAGAGAGAGAGAGAGAGAGAGAGAGGGGGGGGGGGGGGGGGACAATTGTTAAGTGCCGTATTTAATGTGTTGAAATGCAAAGTCCAACAAATGACGCAAGAGGAGAGAGGAAGACAGAACAAAATGCTCGCATGTACTAACAATCTAAAGTGACTTTAAAAGTTACAAGACAAGCTTTCAATAAAAGTGAATATCTATAGGGAGGAGAAGGAGGAGGAGAGAGAGAGAGAGAGAGAGAGAGAGAAGATAAACAACAAGAAAATTTTTAATGCCATCGGAACAATCCCAAAAGATATATCTCACAACATTGGTAAGAATAAAGTTATTTTTGTTTCATCTTCTCTCTCTCTCTCTCTCTCTCTCTCTCTCTCTCACACACACACACACACACACACACACACACACACACACACACGTGTCTTGATAAAAGGAGAATTTGACATGTTGTAGAAACATCCAATGAAATCACAAAGATCTATCTGATGGTAGAGAGAGAGAGAGAGAGAGAGAGAGAGAGAGAGAGAGAGAGGTAGACCAATCATAGCCATCTATATTTTTCTTTCAAAAACATAAGAAAAAGGAGTTCGCTTCTCCTTTTTAAATGTCCACCTGGGATAGTCACTTCAACTAGAGGGTTTTGGGGGGGGGGGGGGAGGATAGAAACTTTGAATGTCATAGATATTGTATTGGAACAATAGCAAGATGCCTCTCTGTGAAAAATGTGATAGACTCAAAACATATGTGACAAATCTTTCCTTCAAGCATATATGTGTGTGTGTGTGCGCGCGCGCGCGCGCATTATGTGTACATATAGACATAATTGGAACATATCATGATGTCTCAAGACCTATGTGACAAATCTTCGCTTCAAGTATATATATATATATATATATATATATATATGTATGTATGTATGTGTGTGTGTGTGTGTACTATGTGTACATATAGATATATATATGTATACATACATCCATACATACATACAAGGATAGAAGCAAGTAAGAGAGTGGAGCAGAGATATTGAATCCAATTGCGTTCCTATCATTGAAACCAATCCTATAACTCACTCCATTTTTAAAAAGAAGTTTTATTATTACATTGAATTCTCTTAGATTTCATCTCTTCACACCATGCTAACTTATCTAATCTCTATAATCAAGCTTGGTAGCATTGCTAAATCAAGGTAGACCAAATGAAGGAATCTCTCTCTCTCTCTCTCTCTCTCTCTCTCTCTCTCTCTATATATATATATATATATATATATATATATATATATATATATATATATATATATATATATATATGTATGTATATATATATATAGATAGATATAGATATATACGTATAAAGATTGCAAGCGGAAGGAGTATATTAAGATGATTTCGATACACAAAGTATGGACAAGGAGTGCAGGGGATCGCTATAGAAATTACAACATAAGGCTAAGCTTCTCTTTCAGATATCATATATTCACATACAAGATAAGTTGGGTTCAACCCGAGATATTCTAAGACTTACTATGAGATACACTAGGCTTACTCCAAGATCTCTAAGCTCATACAAAGATACTTTACAATGAAGGGGAGTCTCCCTTTTATAGGAGATTGGGTGGCTTCCTTTACAAGCTTCATGTAGTGCGCATTCCACAAAGTGAACATGTGTTCTTCCACTAAAGAAAAAGTGGACATGTGTCTTCCATTAGAGTGAACATGTGTATTCCACTAAAGTAGAATCTTCCTATGTGTTCCATTATGCTTACACTTTTTTTCAATCACTATGTGCTGGCACAGCCGTAGCATTGTGGATAACATCAGTGCTTGTGTCACTAGGAGATAATGGAGAGGAAATAATATTATTTCATCCGGCCTCTAGGATGAGATGGCTTATGATGACAGTAAGGACGTTGTAGGTATTGTATTCATACGTGTAGTCCTTTGTGGCAAGAATGTACATGTTGCAGTTGGATAGGTAGCTGCTTGTGGTGGGGTTACAACTTCAGTTTGGGTGGTAGCTTGAGTTAGGTTGAACTCATTAAGATACACATCGGGCCATTCATGTGTAGGAATGGTATACTGAAGTTGTTGCAGGATTGTTACATGATGTTGTTTTTCCTTCCATCGAAATTTAAAATATTTGTCATTAAAGGTGATAGGCTGCAATTTATCCAGAATATCATTGCCAATGATCATATCATAACTTGGCTAAGAAGAGAGATAGGCAAAGATAGGTATTCTGGCCTTTCCAAGCAGTAACCATAATTTGGCCCGATTTTTTATCGGCTCTTCAAACTTGTTAGCACATTTTATTAAGAATGGTTCATCTAGTTTTTCCCAATAGTTCTTAGGAACAAACCTTTCATTCAGGAGAGTCAAGCTGGCTCTTGTGTCTAATAGAGCATTAAGGGAATTCTAAAATTGAGTATTCAGAATTATTGTAATGGAGACTCCTTTTAGTGGTGAGAGATTTTTGTCTCCATTTAGCGGTTCGTGAATTTCTTCCTGTTGTGAAGAGATGAACTCTTTTTCCTGTTTGGCGATCTTCTTAAGGCTTTGATGATTGTTTAGAATCAACCTTGTGCTGTGACACATGGTAGTTCGGATGTCATCAATGACTTCTTGAAGTTTGTCAAGTTTAGAGAGAATCAAACTTGAGTGGCCAGAGGTTTCTGATTGGGCGCTTGAATAGAACCAGTTTTCTAATGGTTTCTTTTCTTTTCTTTTACTCTGTATAGATGATTCTTCTGAGATCTGCTCATGGGTATACTTATCATCTGATATTTGAGTGAAAACTTGAAGCTCTATAGGATCATCAATCCATTGTTGAACCTGTTTATCAATTGGATTGATCCATGCTTTCTTTATGTCTTCAAGGTTAATTGGCCTGATCTGTTCAGCATCCAATTGCTTTGGAGGGTCAGCTTCTTCAGAGATTTCAGCTTCTGAATTAGAGTCTTCATTGTTAACATAGAATTTTCTCCTTCTAAGTATGGCTAGAATTTTCTCCAGTCTCCATACCATGTTGTTCTAAACTATTCTTCCTTCTTATGGGAATAATAAATAGAGGAGTCTACCTTTTCTGCATGGGTTAGAAATGGTAGATCTTTTTCCGGAATACCATCAATACTGATTGTTGGAGATTCCAAAATATATTGTCTCTGTTCTTCAGTGATTTCTTGAACTGTAATAGAGACATTATTTTTAGTTTCAGACTCTTTACCTTTAGATGATGAAGAGCTTGATCCTATTTCTTTGGACGAGGAAGCTGGGGGTAATTTTCTTTTAAAAGGGTCTTTACCAATTACCATAATATCCGTGTTTAGAGGTAGGATATTGTTAATGCCACTTTCAACCATATTCATTTATGTGGACTCCCTTGTTTCTTCCAGCTGAGGCTTGGGTTGCTTGAACAAGGTTATCAACTCTTTAAGATTTTTAATATCTTCTTCAGATAGTTGATTACCTTTTGAAGTTGGCTCAGTTGGTTGTTCTTTTGGTAGCAAGATATCCCATGGAATTGGAGCAGATGGAGTTGGGCTATTTTGAAAGAACTGAGAAGGCTCACCCCCCCAAGAAAGGAAAGTGGTTTCTTGTGTAGTTAGATCAGCTTCCCATCTATTGAGAGCCTGCTATTTTTCAAACAGAAGCTCGCGTTGACGCAATTCCTGCTCTTTTTTATGAAATTCTCCATAAGGGTGATCCTGTTTAGAATGGGATGTCGATAGAATATCCCGAGGGAAATCAGAAGCGTCTTCATCAGAATTAGAAGAATTGAAAGGTGTTCTTCCTAGTGGTAATGCTTGGAGAGGTCGAGCTTTGATTTTGCCTGATTTTGCCTGAGACCAGATTGCTGATGAAGTTATGATCAAAGAGAGGCTGACTTGCTTTGATTTGCTTTAGTTTCATTTTGGTGGCTAAAGCTGGAATGAACATTCGTTCTAAAGCTGGTGCTTTAGGTTTGTCAGCTTCACGTAGAGAATTTCTAAGCTGCTTCTGATAAGTAGATGCTTCAGTGTGCGAGAAGAGGTCTTCTTACCTGGTTTTTCAGTTTCAAAAGAAGAATCTGAATTGCTTGAAGCATAGTCATCTCATTGGAACTGTTGTTTTCCTTTGGAAAACCTTTTCCATTGTTGAGGGTTGAAGGGAATAAGCATGAAGTCTTCTAAGCTCATGAAATTCATTGCAATAGGACAATCTTGAAAGCTTGAGTCAGAGTCAAAACTGCTTTCTTCTGTTGAAGGCACTTTGCTTTCAAGTTAAACAATACTGAACTCAAAATCAGAGATATCAGAGGAGGATATCTCCGAGTAGCTATATCCATCTTCAAGAATAATATTTTTGAATGCTACTGACTTTTTCTTCTTTGGACATTCTGAAGCCCAATGACCTTGTTTACCACAAATAAAACATTTATTGTCATTCTTTGAAGATGTGGACTTACGTTTCTTGAAAAACCTGTGCTTGGGTTTCTTTCTATAATTTTTCTCCTTCTTTTCCTCCTTTGAATGCTTGCAGGAATATTTTGTCTTTTTGCCTGCGCATCCAAAATCTCTGGAGTAATAATTCTGTTTGCAGAATTTCTTTGAAGGTTTGGAAGGCTTGTAAGGCTAGCGTTGCTTGATCTTCTTGATATCCAATGAATTCTTTGTAGATGCTCTCTATCAGTAGTAAGAGAGGCGACGCATTACCAGTAGGTCGTAAGATAGAGTTTTTGATCTCTGGAGGTAATATTTCCCACCATCTTTTTAGGATGCCTGTAAAACCATTAACTGCAGCTTCTACTGCAGTTTGTTGTCGCATTCGCCCAAATAACATTTGCTGATAGATCCTATTATGCATGTATTCTAGAACAAGAATAATGTCTTCTTGTTCCAAATTATCAATGTTGTAAAAGGTAATGTCACCTACCTTTTTTATACCTTGCACAAATTGGGGATGCTTAGAAGCTTGGGTTGCACTTGTAGAGGCTTCATCCATAGGTTCATCTTTTTCCATGTGTAATGGCACTAGAGGGATGTCAGCTTGCGAATCATCTATTTATGACTCTTCTTGAGGAAAAGGACTGTCAATTTCTATTGGAGGAGATGGGAGGTTGTCAGGAATGATTTCTGCTTGAAGACCGTTGTAAATTCTTTTATCATAGAAAGAATCAAACTGATCGCAATCACCATGGATAAATGCTGGACCATAATCCTTAATTCCAACTCTGTGTTCTGCATTAGTCATATCCCATATTGGCTCAAGTTGGTCATCAGTCCATTGGTAGTCGATGGATTCTATGGTTACACCTTTGGGTTTTGTAGATGGAGGCTTACCTGCATTATCAATTAGTTTGTTGCGATTTTTTTAGCAACAAGCTAGAGTGTAATGTAGTGGCATATGTAGTGTAGCTCTGTCTATGGCTCTGTATCGTTGGTCTCTATCTTGGCTGATAGCTCCTTGTCTACTCTAGGATAGCGCTTTGTTAGTCACCTTGTGGCATCCTCCGCAATCTCTTGGTGATGTCAATAGTCTCTTATCCATCACCTTCGTCATCGACTGTTCTTTTCATTCAGTTTATCCATTACCTTTCGCTGTCAAATTCCACCAGTTGGCGGGGCCTGACATCGAGCTCTTGCAGATGTTCCTTGTCCTTTTTCACTGATGGTGTTTGTTGGTGGTTCAAGTTTTTAATAATAGTTGCAGGAAGAGCTTTTGGCAAAAGTGCTTAGCTTTCAGAGGCTGTTGTGATGCTCTCTCCTCTTAGCTTGCCCAGGACTCTCTTTGGGAGGTGTTTTTACCTTGGCTTTTAGTATTTACAGTTTGCTCATGTTACTAGTTGTATTTCGTTTTTATAGCTTCCAGTTTCATGCCTTTGGGCCTTCTTTGTAACAACAATTGTAATGTGAAGCAAAAGTCATTGATGGGTGAATGCTCAAGATGAGCGCTCAAGGTTCCTTTTAACTAAATGAGAGAGTTCCTTTTACTTCATGAGAGATGTGCAAAGACGAGAGAGAGAGAAGAGAGAATGATAGTGTGAGTGAAGGTTCCGTGAGTGATAGAGAGGGAGAGAGAAGACTAACACCATATGGGGTCCCAAGCCCCCCTCCAAGGGCCCCCCTCTCTATCGCTAGAGAGTTATTTGCTTTAGATTGCACAAATGCTGATACAATGGTCCTAGATGCTGAGATGCTGATGGGATCTTGGAGTAGATGCTTGGATTTGCGAGGTTAAAGGCTAAAAATTGGAAACGCTAGGGCTGATCTAGCTTGAGGCTGCAATCTTTGCTGGCTGATTTTGACAATTTTGGGCGCTAGCTTTTGAGTGCAAATGTTTTTGGATTAATTGTGCTTTTAGGATTGATGCTTTTGGGGCTTTGCTTTTGGGCATCCCTTGTAAGTTTATAAGTGCCTTAGGACCACTCCTCTAGAGGATCTGGATGTAGAGTTTCGAAGAAAGTCGGACCCTTGAAAGTTGTACCTTTGCGAATCAATAATAAAGAATTACGGAAAAGGGTGCCAGTCTTTGGGGCCAGTGCCGTCTAGGCGTGGAACTTTGCCACTTCCTGTCTTGCATGGATTTTCTCTTTCTCTTCTCTTTTCAAGTTATTTTAAAGTACTAAAAGTGTCGCCAAGTGTGTAGATTATGGTTATCTCTGTGTTTCCCTCTAACCATCCGCCGGAGGTGATTGTAGTGGTATCAGAGCACAACTTGCTTCCTTGCCTCTGCAAATCGAAGCATGATCCTAACAACATGGTCATTCTATAAAAAACTTTAGGAGAAAAACCAATCCTGCATGAACCTCCAGATGGAAACTATAGAGTGGGATGAAGAAGAAACGATAAGAGAGCGACGCGAAGAGACAAGAGTTCGCTTTTGCCCTAAAAAGCTCTGAAAACATGTTTTTTGCTGCTTTTTTTTTGCTGCAGAGACTTCTAAAAATCTCTTCAACAGTTGAGAAATTGGATATGCTACAGAAGGAAAAGTTGATCCTCTCGATGAGCTCTTCACATTGACACGAACGAATTTTGACCTCAACAACTTTGGAAAATTAGGGTTTTCAGCAACAAATTAAGGTTTCTGTAGAAAATTTCAGCATGTGTAAAATTAATATTTTTGGAAGTTCTTGTTATTTGTGTACAGATAACAAGTAATATGGGCAAGGAACATGCGTCTAAAAGCAATTGAGAGTGATGGAGGCCTAGGAATGAATCTGATAATTTTTGGATTGACGATAAGAACCATGAATTTTATTTTGCTTTATGAAATTTGAATGGATGATGATGAATGGTGAATGATGATGAATGAGGAATTCTTGATGATGGAATGAGATTCTAATGCATCAAGATTCCCATATGGATGAGATGATTGGATACTGTGGTGAGCGCATCGAAAGTTTTGGAGGGTGAGATGTCTACATAGGAATCTAGGTGCATCAAGACTTCTAGACGGATGAGATGACTAGACTGAATGATTGAAACACGGTGTTCAGTGTGAAACAAGTGTGTGATTTGTGAACTGCATGTTTAGTGAATGTACGTTATTGTGGACTCTGATACATGGGTACGCAGAGTCAGTGTCTATTGAAGAAAGTTTATGTTCTTTAGCTGTTTTGCAAGTGTAATGGAAGATGATTACTCTTCTCTAAGAGAGGGGTGTGTGACAAGTCAATGACGTGGCAAAACCAAGTTCCGACCAATGGACTAGGAACCGGCCGAGGATATAAAACTAGAAGAGAAAGAAGAAGCAGAAGAAATCCTAGCTCCTAAAGTTCTGCGGAGTGGCCTAAGGGGTTAGGAATTACTAATCCTAACCTTACCAACTTCTAGAGCACTGGCCGAGGGGCCTAAAACCCAAATATCAAAAGCTTGGACTCTAGAGTGGGTTTTCGCAAATTGCGCTGACAAGCCACATGGCACTGTTGTACGGAATTTCACAATTTGCGCTGGTTGTTTTGGCAATTTTGGGCACTAGCTTTTGAGTGCAGATGCTTTTAGGATTAAGTGCTTTTAGGACCGATGCTTTTGGGGCTCTGCTTTTGGGCACCCCTTGTAAGTTTATAAGTGCCCTAGGGCCACTCCTCCAGAGGATCTGGATGTAGAGTCTCAGAGAGATTCGGACCCTGGGGAGTTGTACCTTTGCGAATCAATAAAAAAAAATTGCCGAAAGGGGCGCTAGTCTTTGGGGCCAATGACGTCTAGGCGTGGAACTCCGCCACTCCGTGTCTCACATGGATTTTATCTCTCTTCTCTTTTCAAGTTGTTTTGAAGTATGGAAAGTGCTGCCAAGTGTGTAGATTGTGGTTATCTCTGTGTTTTCGTCCGCCCACCGGAGGTGATTACACAAGTGGGTGGTCACAAGCGGACAGGGAGGTCTCGTACGGTCACGCACATTTGTCCACGTACGAAGATGTGCAGTACTCATCGAACTAGAAAATTTTATGTCGTACGACATCGTTACGTGTGTTCGAAAATAAAAACACGCAATTATTAAGCCTAAATTTGACACTTGAGACAATTAGACAATTGATAGAACACTTGAAAGATGTAGAGCTTGACGCTTGAGGGTTGACACTTGAGCTTGAGAGGTTTTTGCAATGAAGAGCTTGAGGATTTTTTGAAATGGCCGTTAAAACCATCGGACGGGACGTACGAGACCATCGGACAGGACGGGACGTCACGTTGGTCGGACGTGAACTACCCTGCAAGCGGCACAGCCTGCAGGTGGTCACTGTAGACTAATCAGCTTCCATGTGCGGTAGCTCGATGGGCGACTAGCCATTGGAACATGGTGAATCTCCTCTGCTCTGTGCTGTCCCACAAGCGCTCCACTCCCCAAAATTTGTAAGGAACTTAGCTGTGGGCCCCTTCTTGTGCCAGTGACCTACTGCAATAGGGCAGATCTCTCCCCCAGCAGCCAGTATGTGACACCCGAGTCGTGTTGTGTATTGGAAGAAAGGGATTCTTGAGTGATCGGCTGAAGAAAGGGATTCTTGGGTGATCAGCTGAAGCAAAAGGGTCCCATCAAAACCACTCCCCAATGTCCCATTGCACTCAAGATAAAGGACGACTCTCCCAAGCTCAAAGCCTCCAATATCTAGTCTCAAGATCTGCGTGCTCAGGATCAAGCACACAGATCCTCCCTTTGATGCCCACAACTTGAGTCCCCTGGAAGCAGCACTCTGCTACCTCTGGTGCCTTAGTAGGAACTCTGTGGAGGCAACCCTCTTGCTGAACCTCAAAGAACATGCAAAGGCCCCGACCCTAATTGTGATGAGGACCTCAGTGCGAGTAAATGCCCCCATCCAACCAGGAGCTGCCGACTCGAGAGGCGTATGCCAGTGTTGGTAAGGCCTCGATGATGTCCTAACGCATGCTTTGTACCCCCCTCATGCCTTGCAACTAGATGCTTTAACTCTCCTCTGGTAGTGTTGTGAGGTGCAACGAGTCACCCAGGGTATAGGCTCGATCCTCTACCATGGGACCCTTGAGTCATGGGGTCTACTACCAACCATGTAACCTCGCTGTGTAGTGACCAACGGGTTCCATGTAAGAGGCTGTCTCAAGCGCTTCTCAGTGCATGTGGGTTGATGCTGCTCAAGTCCCCTCCTCAATTGCTCCCAAGACCGAAGTGAGCTCAACGCGAAACGGTCCTCCCATGTTCTGCTCAGGCCCACTTTGGGCATCTTTTTAAAAATCCAACGAGTGGAGGGGCTCCAAGGGCCACCCGTGTGTGGAACTCGTCCTCTAATCCGATGTAGCAAAAGTTATTTCCAGGGCTCCTCCCTTGGAAGGAGACCTGGCAAAGAGCTTCCCAAGGAGGGCTCTACTCTGCCATACTGGGATTGATGATACCCAGCCCCCTTGAGAGCAAGGTAGGGTGATGACCTGCTAGGAGACTTTGGCCTGAGCCAAGTGCGTCTCTCCTTGTCCACAGAAAGTTCCTGATCAGCCTCTCAAATTGGCTAATGCAAGAACTTGAGAAAATCTAGCAAGATGTGATGTACCACATGGTGGCCAAGAGCACTTGGTTGGCACAATAGCCCTACCAGCAAGAGATAGTGTCACAAGGACGTGGCAACTACTAACCTTATTTGTTGGTTTCTTTCCCTTGATTTTTGTTTAATTCTTGGGGCCCTTTTTTTGAAGTTGCAAATGGTTGGACATTGTATGGCCAGTGTGAAACGGCCGACGACCGAGAGTTTCACCCGCAGACGGGAAGGCCTTGTCGCAACGAGTTGGTCGGGCCGACTGGCACTGAAATCCGAGCAGTAAAAGTATGTCTAGGCTCTACTCAAGGTTTGAAGAGAAGATCACCCAATAACTGGGCTACATTGCATTTTTGGATGTGGTCCCAGTGGTGATAGATGGTCAGATGACCAGTGGAAGTGCCATGGAAGCATCTCCTAAAATTTAGGGAAATGTTATTTTGGGCCATAAAATGTGTTCGTGTCATTAGCTCCGGAATGACAAGAGGAACATTTTATTACTCTGCCGCTAAGTCAATTGAGCAACCGGTTGAGATATTTTTTGACCGAAAGGTGCAAAACGGGAAAACCATGCACGAGTGCCATTTTTTGGCACATTTTTGGGCACTTTCTAGCTTAAGAGAGAGAGAAGCTTTGAAATTAAACGTAGGGTTGCATTTTCAGTCGTATGGTGGATTGTTGCAGGTATCAAAGCTATTGTGTGCTTGCCTACCCTCTATGTACATTGAAGTGCAAGAACTGAAGCCTTGCACAACATTCATTGCTCTCTCTCTCCCCCCTCCGTGCAGATATGTGATGCCCCACAAGAGGGCTCTTCATTTGACCTATGTACAGTTGTGTGGGTTCATGCGCGATTGCCGAAGCAAGAGCCTCTTACACAGGTACTGGATTAGCTAGTTGCTAATCCCCCACAGGTACAGGTGAATTTGGAGAGATTTCATGTGAGAAATCTCGTTCAATTCAAAGAGCAAGTAGCCCTACAGGTGCGGGAGCTCGAGGACTTGCTACGGATGCGATTGGCTAGCCAAATGGATCCCAAAATAGGGAAATACCAAACCCAAGAGACCAAGAAAGAGGGAGAGAAGAGATGACGTGGTATCCCGGATTTTGCGGCGCAAATTACAGGAGGTGGCAGCTTTTTTGTCAGTGATGAAAGCGGTTGACTTGCAAAGTGTTTGTGAGCGCCAGTTTTAGCATAGGCTGCTCTTGCAGCTTTTGCATCAGGTGCTTTTGGGCTTCAGTGCCTTCAAATATGAGCCTTGGGAGTCGGTTGTGGGAGATCAGGGCATGGTGAAATGTTTGCAGAGCGACTCGCTGTCAGTCTTACTCTGAGATTATGAATATAAAAAGAAGTACCGAAAGGACTTGGGGGCCAGTGCTTCTGGGAGTGGAACTCCGTCTCCTGTCTACAGTGTGATGTTCTCTCTTTTAAGTTGAAGTAGTTTCTGTTTTGGTTCAGTTTAGTGATTGTTGTAGTGATTCTACCGCCTTGCCAATGGTTTCCCTGTTACATGAAGAGTTGTCTCCCATGAATGCCTTTTGCTTGAAACCTTCTAGTCCTTGGTTATGGTCACGATCAAGGCATGTTTTTAATATTTGCATTGTCCTCTTATGGTGTACCCGTGTGTTGTGTAGAACTGCGACTATTCTTTTCCTGTAGGATTATTGCTAACATTTGACATAGTTGTTGAATCATCTGCGCTTGTTGAGGTGCATGCATGCTCCAGTTTCTTGCAAAGTGAAAGGAGTTCACAGTTTTCAAAACAATTGATTGTGTTTTGGGATGCAGACAGTGGATTTTGCTGTTGAATCTTCTCGGATCTCATGGTTGCTCTTGTGATGGCAAGCTTTTACTGTAACTCCTGACTTAAAACTGTCTTCCTGTTTCAGGGTCTGGGAAGAATGTTTCTTAGGCATTTGTGCAGAACAAGGATTGTAGTTCATGTCGTGGATGCCTCTTCAGAAGACCCGCTGGAAGATTGCAGGGTACTTTTGTGAGGTAAAATTCAAAGACCGTAAAATCCCATTATCAGATCAATATATGTGGGCAATGAGCAGAAAAATGAACTAATAGGGGAAGCTATTTTTTAGGAGCTACAAATGTACAACCCTGATTATTTGGAGCGGCCACACATTGTTGTATTGAATAAGCTGGATATTCCTGAGGTATGCTGCTTTATTGGAACAAGAACCAACACACATGCTTGTTCAGGTTGTGCTTAGGGTTCACAAAAGTAGAAGCTAAGGCCGTTTTTTATATGATGAAACTTGGCTCCAGGCTGAGGCAAGATTTGAATCATTGAAAGAACAGATTCTTATGCTGGGCACCCAGTCAACAAACCCCCCTGAGTCAGACGATAATGGATCAGACGATTTGTTAATTGACTGTGGGGCAAGCTCAGTCAATGCGAGAGAGTACTTTTTCAGTCAGCAGGAGCCTGTCCGAAAGTTCCCTCATGCCGCGGCAGTTGCTGGGATAAGCGCTCTGTATGAATCTGTCTTTTCTCTTCGTTGTGTTGCAAGTGATACCGTGTAGATGAACAGCTTCTTGTGGAAACTTTGGCTTAACCATAGATGCACATTCTCTATCATAGTTTGAAACATATGCTTATGTTTGAGGTTGAAATGTTTGGAGAATGTTTGGCCAAACATTCTGGTCTTTTCAAAAAAGTGTAAAAACTCTGGAGCTAGTTCTGAATGTTCAATGTCAAGTTGTTACTTGTAAGTCGAATTTTTAATCATTTTTTGGATAGCATCTTATCTAAAAAGTGGCTAGAATTTAGGGTTACATATGTTTAAGGCAGCCTCTTTGAAACATACTATAACAGACGTCTATGCCCGTATGCATAGGCGTATATGTGCCATATGTTTCAATCTATGCATAGTATCATTCTTGTGTGCTCCACAAATTTGGCTTTACTATGAATGCTAACCACTTTGACCCATGGTGCTTGCTCTTGGATGCAATGCACCTTTATATCAACTGATGCATCATTCTATTGCCCTAATCAAATGGATATATTCATAAATAGAGTCTTGTAGAAAACTAACTGTTTACCATTTTGTCCTATCTATATGCAGGGAAGGATTGGGCGTAGAGGACCTTTTGATTATGATAAGGTCTACTCATGAAAGTACAGATTCAAAGCCTCAGAAACCTGCTGAGAGGAGGTTGCAACCAAAGCCAGAGATGTATGTCCCCCCGAAGTGGGAGCTCTAGGTTGAAAAGGGACAGTTTGTAACATAGAGTTCTGTGAGTTGGGTTCTTTCCCTTGTGCTCTTTGAGTCTAGAGAACACATTTACAAAAATGAGAAAAGAGGGGGGGGGGGGGGGGGGGGGGGGGGGGGGGGGGGGGGGGGGGGGGGGGGGAGGGGGGGGGGGGGGGGGGGGGGAGCTATAGCTCGAGTGATTTAATGACTTAATGCCTGTCTTTGGAACAATTGTGTCAAGGTATGCCAACCTTCTTCATGTTTGGCCATAGCACATTGTACCTGCTATTTTTTGAGTTGACAAAAGGGAATAGCATTAAGCTTTCAAGCAGTATCACTAACCTTATCATAATAAATAGCTGGCTGCTTCATTGCCATTAGCTTTGATGTTTAAGAGTGGCTGCATGTTTATAGGCCCTTATTGACAAAATTTTGTTGCTTTGCGAGTAGTCAATCATTACTAGTCTCTGGCATTCTTCCAAATGACACCATATTAGGACTTAGCTGTCGGTTTGATAGCATGCCTTATCAACACATTCATTTGAGGCTTGTTGATGAGTTATAAGCTTTGCTAGAAGTAAAAGTGTGTCTGACCTTGCAATTCTACCCTTCAGAATTCCAAAAACTCTAGATCTAAGCAAAGGGAGAAGAAACACAAAGTATTTTGTAGAAAGGGACACAGCTTCCATCAAAATGAGTTTGGTGTCTCAATTATAGCTCGAATACTAATTCCTCAAGCAAAATGCTATTTGGAATAAATATAAACTTACAAAGAGCGTTCTCATAAAAATAGGATTAATATATTAGTTATAGAAGCTTTTTAAAAAAAATGTGTATTAGGTGAAACTTTTTTTGCTATGGCAAAATAAAAGAAAGCTCTTAAAAGTGAAGCAATCCTTGGAAGGTAGCTCTTAGAGTCGAGACCTCGCAAAAAAATGTCCCAACATTTGATGTCAACAAGTTTGGATGGCGGCGGTAGAAAATGGAGGTAGTTGCAAAGAGTGTTGTTTGTTTTTTGGGTGCTTGTATGGTCTTACAATAACCAGTGGTTAACACCTTGATTAAGTAGGATAATGAAAGTCAAATCAACTGATCAAGGGTTCAATTAAAAGCTTATGCAAAAAAGTTTCTCATCACACGTTTGATGTCATCAGTTTGCTGCCAATATCTTTCATTTTTTCACGCAAAGATGTCATCTCCCATACATTGTATACATGTGACAACATCTGATTGTAAATACAAAAGCCCAACAAAAATGAAATGTACTTGAATAGAAACTAATATGGCACATATCAAGAGAGTGGCCAATGTCAATATTTGTGATTTTCGTTCTAGGGAGCTTGTGTTGAGGATGTGTTGCAATCCGTCCTTAGGGCCTTGTTGGCGAGAAAATAGTAGAAGTAAAGCCTGATAAAAGGACACATCATATCATGCACACAAAAAAGTAAAGTCTACCCAAAATGGAGCTACCACATAGCAGGAGCACAACCTATGGCACTTTCATTAATTTTAATAATGCCGAGGGCTTGCCCATTTCATAGAACACTTGTGAAGTCCAACAACAAATCTACAAAATATACTGCCATTTCTTTCTTTACTAATACATCAACAAATAAAACCAATGCCGGGACTTGAGCATGTAAGCAAAACCATTTCAACTAATTGGTTCCACTCTTGATGTATGAAGAGCTTGAGGGACCATATAGCAACTTTTGTAAGAAACTTTAATTGATTCATCCATTTTGAAGGCTCTTGGAGCTTTTCTTTTCATCTTCGTCAATTGTTGCAAGTGTTGCATCGATAACACCGAATTCTTAGCACAACCCCCCCCCCCCCCCCCAAAACCTTCCAAATACATATGAAGACAATTGTACAAAAAGAATCCACATTAAGAACTTGTATTAGCTTAGTCTTTCATAGAAATGGAGGTTCATGTAAAGTTCTTTCCACATCAACCTTGTTCCATTTGTCACAAAAATAGCTGAGAGTGTTTGACGAGTGTAATTGATTTATTGTGCTCACATTGCATGTGATCAATAGATGGCTTCTTATCATGCCATGCTTCATAAGGAGTCGTAGACTGCAAAGATTCCGTAGGAAACCTCTTAAGTACGCAAGTAGCACACATGATGGCCTCAAGCCAAAATGAATGTGGCAAAGCTTGACTCTTGACCATACATCATGTCATCTTCGTAAAGCGATGTGAGGTAATGTGCTTTGTAGAACCACTATCAAAGTACCATACATGTGAATCTGCAGCAGCTAGCATACATGCATAAGTAGGATCATGGACAGAAGGATCATAGGTACACTTTGCACTAAATCCCCACTCTACATCTGCATCAGTATCACAATCTCCTTTCCCAGAATATTCTACAATAGCTACACTGTAGTGGAGCTACTCTCTTTCTTCTTGGCCTCGTTTGCCTTCAATTTAGGACACTACTTTATTAAGTTATCATTAGCCTTGCAATAATGGCAACACATCTTCTTTTTCCTTTTTCACCAAAATTTCTAAACGAGATGCTACCAATAGAAGCATTAGAAATAGGTTATTTGCTACTCATTGAAAAACCATGAGAAGTGGCTACATTGTTGTTACCGCCTTTTCTTTGAGCAGCAACAAAAGATTATTCAACTGCACGTTGTTTAGCCATGTTCTTTCTTGAAAGTGACTATTGCAACACCAATGTACATAATGCATCAAATTTGTCAGCTTGAGGGTTTCCTTGGGTCATAAGTCTCCAAGTACAAGCAAAAGTCTGGTAAGAATTGGCAAGGCATCAAGAACAGTCTGCATAAGTGAACTGTCAGAAATGATCGCCTATAGAAATGAGTTGCTCATTGATATCCTTGATACCATCAAGAAAAGTTTCTGTGTCATCTTCCTCTTGCATAATCCTCAACTCCATCTCTTTATGCAGTAATGCAATTTTAGCCTCATTACGACTTGCATAAAGACCACCCAGAATAGCCCAAGCCTCTTTTGCTAATTTAGCTGAGCGAATAGGAAGAGTAATATTGTGCTTCACAGATAATGAAATCAATGCATGAGCCTACCAATCTCTAACATTCCAACAAGACTACTCAACCGTAGGCAAAAAACTCTAGCAGCAATAGACATGTCATCAGAACCTGCAACATCCTCAATAGAGCCTATATCCATAGAAGGTGGACGTACATCAATGCCTTGCACAACATTCCAAACACCCTTTGACACAAGAACATGTGTCATCATGTAGCCCACATTGGGTAGCTACGCCCATCCACTTTATCCTCAACGTCAAAGATCTTGAAAACATATGTGTTTTTGTCGGCGAGTGACTGCACCTAATGTGAAAATTTCACAAATATTTCCCAACACGTGCTATATAGCACAACACAAAGAACACTGTGAGGGACCTGTTTTGCACAAAATTTCACTAACAAAAATTCTGCACAAAATGATGAAATTGCCTACGTAATACTGCCTGTAGAGGAAACCAATCCCGAAGTGAGACCAAATTAAAATTCTGAGAAAACCGAGCTCTCTTAGCTCTCTTGAATTAATTATTAACGTACTGACACTAACCAAAGCTCACCCAAATAAGAGAAAGTGGACACGCTCGTGTTGGCGACACTGACGACTATGCTCAAGAGGACGCAACCTGCTCTGATACCAATTGTAGGAATTAGGGTTGCAGGGAGACGCACACATCTTGAAGAAGATTAATAATCTCAAGGTACACAAGAGAGAGTATATTTCTTAGTGCACAATAGAAAGATAAGATAGCCCTAGCGTGATAAGTGTACATACAATGCATGGGAGGAAAAACCTCCTAGTGAGGGAAAAAATGCCCCAACGGTCCTAAGCGAGTTCACACACATCACTACCACATATATGGTACCACTATCAATATTCAATGTGTGATGATTCAAGAGAATGGGATAGTGCACAATAAAGTATGTAATGTACCCGAACAACAACCACAACATGTGAAAACCCCTCCCGTCTTAGAAGAAAGAGTGGAAAAACCTAATGTGCGTGAGTTAAGGAGATCTACTCGGGTTTCTTGTCCTCCTCAATGTTTTGTTCCATTTCTTGACTATGTGATGTTGACAAATTGTGGTGAGGCTTCATGCTATTAGAATGCTATATGTGCACATGATAAGCTTCAGTGGTTTGGCTATGTAATATGAGATGAATTCTTTGAAGAAAGATGACACTAGGGACTTAGTACCTCTGAAAGAGGGCATGGACATTCTTCCTTGCAATCGGTTCTACAAAATGAAGATCGCTTCCATTGAGGATAAGCCAAAGTACAAGGCTAGACTGGTTAACAAGGGTTTTAAGCAACATAAGGGCATTGATTTTGGGAGCATCTCGAAACCTTGAAAAGTACTCAGACTTTATTGCATGTCCACCCTCTTTGAATTCCTTGGCCATTCAGGGTATGGAACTTGTTCAAATGGATGTCAAAAGAGAATTCTTACATGGGGATCTTCATGAAGACGTTTATATGAAACAACCACAAGGTTTTTTTATTGAAGGCAAAGATGCATTGAAATCAAAGTTGCACAAGAACTTTGATATGAAGAATTTAGGAGAAGCCAATCAATTTCTTTGTATGAGGATTTTTAGAGATAGGAGAAAGAAAATGCTTTATTTTATCTTAGACTGAGTACCTTTCCAAGGTACTTCAATGTTTTAATATGTAGAGGGGGAAGGTATCCAATAGCCCATTACCCCCATATGCCAATTTGATTGTCCTAAATCAGAGGAGAAAAAGATTGAAACGGAAAACGTTCCTTATGCATCTGTTGTTGGTAGCTTGATGTATGCCATGATTGCTACACATCCAGACATTGCATTTGTAGTGGGAGTAATTAGCAGATACATGTCTTATCCTGATACGAAGCATTGAGAGGCAATGAAATGAGTGATGAAATATTTGAGCAGTACAAAGGACAAATGCTTGTGATTTGGAAACAAGGAGGCATGTGTAAAAGGATACACGAGTGCTGATTATGCATGGAATATGGACAATAGAAGTTCCACGAGTGGCTATGTTTTCACATTTGTTGGGGATGCAATATGGAGATCTCATTTGCAAGATTGCATTGCTCAATCAATCACTCATGCAAAATATGGGAACACCTATGAAGCTTGCAAGGAAGATATTTGGCTTGCTCGTCAAGTGGGAGATTTAGGCATTAATACCAGATTCCAATTTTGCATTGTGATAGTCAAAGTGCTATTCATTTAGCACAAAATCGTGTTTCATGTGAAGACAAAGCACGTCGAGATCAAGTATCATTTTATTTAGGAGATGCTTGAGGAAAAGTGCATCTAGCTTGTCAAGGTGCACCATGACAACCCTGCTGGCCTTCTCACGAAGGGTTTACCTCCTAAGAATTTAGCATATTGTCGTGACTTGATGAGTATTTGGTAGGGACATCATACTCTCCTTACCCCTTTCTCCACTTATTGGCACATTGGCCTTTAAGTGGGAGGTTGTTGGGAATAAAGGCCATTAGGCCAATACCATTACAGTCTAACCATTCACTAATCCTAATCTCTTTATTTCTTATTGATCCCTTTGTGAACACACCTCGATAAAATTACACCCAAACCATTGCACACACACTCTTTTCAAAGATCATGATCTACATCAAGCAACAAGTTCAACCACCAACCAGACAATGATACATACACCTGAATCAACAAGCCAATTTAAAGTTTACAATAAAAAATAATCCAACTCAACTTTGCCCTATTAAATCAATGGATGAACAACATTGAAAGACTACTTAAACAAACCCATATAAACTAATATTGAAAGGCTTGAAAATAAGTACATATGAAATAACCAATGCATCATGGGTAAGGTGGCCGATCGAAGGATGATGGAGTTGAATATGCTCCTCGGGGAAACAAGGGTCGCGCCGATGGTGATCGTGTGAAAGCTGCATCTATGACTGAGGAAGCTCCAACAAATGGGATAGAGGTAGCCCCAAAAGAAATAGGAGGTGCACCGAATGTAGGCAAAACTAATGTATATGGGAGAGGGTGCGAAACAAATGTGGAGAGGCCTGCAGGGAATGTGGAGAGAACTACATCAAAGTCCAAGGAGGCCCTTAAGGACTGCATTGAATGTAAAGGGGCCTGTAGGGGCTGTGCCAAATCTAAGGGGGATACTTTTTGTGGTAGCGGATGTGGTGACACTCGCATCAAATCGAGGGGGACAATTAGGGTCTGCACCAAATGTGGGTGGGGGGGGGGGGGGGGGATTGGCTACTCCATATGCGGGCCATGCTAGGACCGGGGCTGAGAAAAAACTAGGAGGAGTTGATGTCATTTCGCTCTGACTACTATATGATGTACGCAAAGTTGGATCCAATGGATGAATCTTCTCTCTTTCACGCCATGGTTGATCAGACACATGTGCCAGATACCCTTCCAAACATTAATGTCATGCTTAGGTTTGCAGGGAGGCAATGGGCTGGCCCACATTGAATATTGTCGAGTCCATCTTCTAGTTAATGCAATGACTATGCATCACTAGACACTGTGAAGCCAATGTCCCCACTCTTGCAAAATAATCCAACACAAAATCTTTAGGTTGGGAAAGGTATCTAGTAGCCACCTACAAGACCACACAAATCCTAAGCATTTTTGTGTAGAATAATGAAGTCAAAATCGAGAATAGGTTTCAAGTACCTTGCAAATGGTGGACTCATCTCAACGCCTCTATGGAATAGCCAGCCACTACGATCAAGCGTCCACAATGTGGGATTCGTGCATGGTAGCTTCTCCCACAAGATGTCATCATATGTAGAGAAGCCACATATATTTGCTACAATCTTTCCATTTGCTCGATCATATTTAGGAAGCCAACTGCCAACACCTCTGGGGAGTGTCAATACGGACAACAAAAAAGTACCAACCTGCAAAGAGCATTAACAGCTAAAAATTTTGTAATCTAGAACCTACTGATGCGTCTCAACACAATTATATAGGCGAAGGTACCCCCTCTACATAGTCCTCAACAGTTGTGTAGCCAGACTCTAGGAGCCATATGTGTAATATCCTCAACAAGCAAAAACTAGTTCCGTCTGTCATCGAAGTAACAATGGATAGATGCTTCGCACGACATGTTGCCACAATCATGCCATCTGTCAAAAGGAACTCGTTCACAATATAAAATTTTGCCTCCACAAGCTCATTGTCGTAGTGGTTCCATGAAGGAACTCCACCTATCCTGGCCATATGTGGCCTCGTGTGTATGGGAAAGACCATATACACCAAACGTACGCCACCCAACGTACTCCCTGGGTCCATCCATCTTGTCTCTGATAGAGAGCCCAAGAATCTGCGTATTGAACAGATGGACTTGCACACACTCTTGCTTAGCACTAGCGCTATGAACATGACTTAATAAAAATCATATGACTTACCTATCATTGCATAACACATCAGGAATAGCTTTTGCCAACCTCTTGAGACTAGCATGCGCTTTGAGGTGGCATGGATCTACGTGCATATCTATATGGTCAACATAAGATCAATTTCATTTTGCATGCAATGATAAAGAGAAAACCATGAAAAGAGGCATTTTAGCACACATGGAGCGTTTTTTACGATCAGTATGGCAATATTCAAGAGCTTCGGTGGAGGTCTATCCTGTGATGGTGAAGATGGAGGGGACTCACGGATGGTCTCTCGTGGTCGAGGGGAAAAGGATGGAGGTGTCTCATGGGTGGTATGTCATGGTCGAGGGGAGAAAGAGAGCGATGGTGGTTGCCATTCACTCTGAGCACTATGGCTGGCCTCTGCAGAATTCTCCTCATCTCCATGATCTCTCTCCTCGTTCACCTCAATAATAGCTCTCTTCCTACTCTTCCCTTGCCCATCTATCAAGGGTACTTGCTTGCCCGTTGTGGAGTGTTTCTTTGTGTCTTTCTTTAAAGCCGGCAGCTTGCTTGTGTTGAGAGAGAGCACATCCTCTGGCTCAATGGCCTTCTTCCGTGAACCTCTATGCTTTGCTATTGAAAAAGCAAACAGAATTAGCATACCCATTACCCATTGCATGATAAAGCCTAAAAATATACAGTACTCTACTTGTGTAAAGCTCTTTCTCCTTTACTCCTTGTAGCGGTAATCGGGCCACTAGGGACACTTTCAGTATATGATATGCACTTTTGAAAGAAATCGTGGCCATTTTTTAGATTTGCAATTGTCGCTATCTCAAGGCCTTTGCGAGAGAAATGTTACTCCGTTTGAGAAAGCGCGAAAGCAATACTCTGCTCATATGCTTCCAATGCCAAATTGTAATTGAAGCTATCATTCGGTGGCAGACTTTCTATCTTGCTAATGTAGAAAGCATCAAACTCTTCCTCTCATTTGAAAAACATATACTCAAAACATGTACAAAGTGCACATAGGCTCATTTCGCATTGCTTTCAGCACATACCTTCCAAATTAGTCGAGCAAGGAGAGGATGAACTGCAGAATCGAGAAAATTCTACAGGTAGCATTGGTGAGATTGCACAAAAGTTTTTTTTTTTAAAGCAGCACTGTAAATTGAAGCCTTTGGAGGTGACCATTGGAGAGCTTGAAGGAGGCAGAGAATCGAGCAAGCGAGTGGAGAAGCTTGGTAGCATTGGAGAATTAATTCAGCATAGCATTGAAGGTAGATAAAAATTAACGCTCTAGGCAAGCATAGCGTTGAAGGTACTGGATATTAATGCTAAAAGTAAGAAAACTAAGTCTTGAAGTCTTAGAGCAGCTATGAGCAATAGAAGCCATCACTAGATTTTTGAAGGCAATGTAGTAGCAATGCTAAATTAAACCATGGCGTGGATTTTTTGACAGCATATAGACAACACTGAAGATTTTTTTATAAAACTAGAGTGCTTCGTTAGCTATGTTCCATCGAATTGAGATTGAAAAAAATATTGGAAACTCAAAGAGAGAGAGAGAGAGAGAGATATTTCATGAAAGAGTGTTAGATTTTTTTTCCTGAGAGTGTTTGGGATACCGATCGTCGTGGTTCGGTGGTGTACCTCCACAAAAATTGGTTATTGATCGTAATGCTTCAAAGGGGTACCTCGCCAAAAACCACAAGGAGTGTTAAAGAGTTTTGTCAAGCTCAATGTTCATGATCATACAAGATGTCAATGTTATTGTTTGTTGTTCCATTTTTATGTTTAAAAAGAAAACAATTTTTATAATACGAGGGAACGTGCCATTCCCATGGCAGCATGCAATTTTCAATGCATTCATTAACTGCGTTCTTAGTGTCAAAAATAAAAAAATGATAATGCTTACTCACCGCGCGATTGAATGTCTATCGCCAATGGACTTCCTTGCATCAACAATGTTGGGCATCTGCTGCACTTAACCCGCTACAAGAGAGGACACCCCAGGGAGGATACCCTTCAAGAAGTTTTTGTGCTATTGTGAGGACACCACATTTTGTATACATATCAATCAAACCACCACCAAGCATGAAATTGTACTCCCAACAAACGTTGAATAGCGATCATATCGTGAATTCTAATATCTATGGCTACGTACGTGATTGCATCTGCTGACACGCATGTCTTCCAGATTCTTTTGTAGGCGTAGTTGATTGCATCTGGATAGAGACCCTTCCTACGATCTTGTGGCGCCGTTCTGCACAACAAGCTCCTCGGGCGCTTTTCGTGCGTTCTAAAGAGCACCATATGTGACGTACACATACTCTTAGGCAAAGCCAAGCACAACTTCTTTCCTGTATCGCTCATTGGCCTTGCTCTTGTTGTGCACATCCCACAGTGAGTGCATTCAAGGAGTCCACACTGTAGATAGAAAGATGAAAATAGCCTAGAGCTTTCCGCACTTGCTCCTGCGATGCGTATCTCGCTACTAATGCATTGAAAGAGGCGCCATTCCCATCATTTAATGCATTCGGCAGGCAACATTTCGGTCAAAATGGTCATGTAGAACATGCCCATGTCATATTGCATCTTTGAAATTAATGTCAAAGCTTCCACCTGCCCTTGCTTGACATAACCGGATACAAAAGCACTCCAAGAGGCTTCTGTTGGTGAGAAACCGTCACTTTTCTGAAGCGCAACACACGTGTCATACTTATCGACAAAGATTGTGCCAAGCGCGACATCTTATTTCAACAACCTTTGAACAACAATAAAAAGCAGATTTTTTGTGCCCGTATCAGCCTCTTGCATAGAGACACATGCCTTCAATGTGGACACGTAGGTGTTACCATATGGAGAGAGGCCCACATCGACATCTTGTGTACAGACATATGCCTTCAAGATGCACGCGTATGTGATTGCATCTGGAAAGAGGTCTTCACTTCAGATCCGCTGGAAACAGTCAAGAGCTTTTTGTCCGTGCTCCTGTTGCGTGTATCTTGCAATCAATGCACTCCAAGAGATGGCATCAGGGATATAAAACTCCTCAGGCACGTTTTGTGCTTTTTGAAGTGCATCACATTCAGCATACATATCGACCAAGGCATTTCCAAGCACGAGATTTTTTTGCAACAGCCCTTAACTAACAACAGTAGAGCGAATTTTAAAGCCCATATCGGCATCTTGCATACAGCCACATGCCTTCCAAATGCACGCGGTGTGTGATTGCATCTGGAGAGAGGCCCCCGCTTTGCATCCGCTGAAAAGAGCCAAGAGCTTTCTGTCCCTGCTCTTGTTGTGCGTATCCCGCAATCAATGTACTCAAAGAGACGCCATTCCGGACATGAGGCTCCTCAGGCACGTTTTGTGCTATCTGAAGTGCACCACATTTAGCATACGTATCAACCAAGGCATTGCCAAGCACGACAATCACAGCCCTTGACTAACAATATGAGCATGAATTCAAGCCCATGTCAAATGCCCACAGCTTCCGGCGCGGCCCATGTCAGGCATATCCTACAGTCATAATGTTCCAAGAGACAACATCCCGCACCACATTTGGTGTACATATCGACCAAGGCATTGCCAAGCACGGCAATTTTTTGCAAAAGCCACTATTAAAGAGAATTTTGAAGCCCGTATCGACATCTTGCGTACAGCCACATGCCTTCAAGATGCATGCGTGTGTGACTGCATATGGAGAGAGGCCCCCGCTTTGCATCCGCTGAAAACAGCCGAGAGCTTTCTGGACCTGCTCTTGTTGCGTGTATCCCGCAATCAATGCACTCCAAGAGACGGCATTCGGGAGAGAGACCCTGCCCGCGATTGCATCTTTTGTCCTGCATGCGTAGGTGATTGCATCTGGAGAGACCCTGCCTGACATTGAGACAGGAAGCTCCTCAGGCACGTTTTGTGAGGCCCTCTCTTTGCATCCAACAGCCTCTGACTAACAATATAATTGTGAATTTTCGTGCCAATACAAGCTTGTGTAGAGCTAAATGCCTTCATGCATGCATACATGATTGCATCTGGAGAGAGGCCCTTACTTTGCATTTGCTAAAAACAAAATAGAGCTTGCTGGCCCTGCCCTTGTGGAGCAAATCATTCGATCAACGCATTCCAAGAGTCCACACTCAGGACATGAAGCTCCTCGAACACTTGCGTAGAGCCATATGCCTTGACTGAATTTGGAGAGATATACTTGCTTTGCATACGCTGAAAACAACCTAGAGCTTTCTTGCCTTGCTCTTGTTGCGCACATCCCGCAATCAGTGCATTCCAAGGGGCGACATTCTGGACAGAAAACTGCTCTAGCACTTTTTGTGCTCTCTCAAGCACATCAGGTTTGGCATACATATCGACCAAAACAGTCCCAAGCATGGCATCTTCTTTCAACAGCCATGTTCTTGTTGTGTACATCCCGTAATCAATGCATTTCAAGAGGCAACATTCCGTACATGCCTTCATGCATGCATACATGAGTGCATCTGGAGAGAGGCCCTCGCTTCGTATCTACTAAAAAGAAAATAGAGCTTGCTGGCCCTGCCCGTGTGGAGCAAATCATTCGATCAGCGCATTCCAAGAGTCCACACTCAAGACATGAAGCTCCTCGAACACTTGCGTAGAGCCACATGCCTGACTAAATTTGGAGAGATATACTTTCTTTGCATCCGCTAAAAACAACCTAGAGATTTCTTGCCTTGCTCTTGTTGCAGACATCCCGCAATCGGTGCATTCCAAGGGGCGACAGTCTGGACAGAAAACTGCTCTAGCACTTTTTGTGCTCTCTCAAGCACACCACATTTGGCATACATTTGACCAAGACAGTCCCATGCATGGCATCTCCTTTCAACAGCCATGTTCTTGTTGGGCAGATCCCACGATCAATGCATTTCAGGAGGCAACATTTTGGACAGGAAGCTGCTCAAGCACTTTTTGTGCCCATAATAGCTTCTTCAGTAGAGCTACATGCCTTCATGCATGCGTACGTGATTGCATCTGGAGAGAGGCCCTCACTTTGCATCTGTTGGAAATAGAATAGAGCTTCTTGGCCCTGCCCTTGTGGAGCAAATCATCCAATTAGCGCATTGTAAGATTCCACACTCAGGACATGAAGCTCCTCGAGCACTTGCGTAGAGCCACATGCCTTGATTGAATTTGGTGAGATACTTTCTTTGCATCTGCTAAAAACAAGATAGAGATTTCTGCCCGTGCTCTTGTTGCGCACATCCCGCAATCAGTGCATTCCAAGAGGCGACATTCCGGACAAAAAGCTCCTTAAGCACTTTTTGTGCTCTCTCAAGCACACCACATTTGGCATACATATTCACCAAGACAGTCGCAAGCATGACTTTCCTTGCGTAGAGCCACATGCCTTCAAGATGCGAGCCTAGGTGATTTCATCTGGAGAGAGGCCAGATGCGAAGCATTCCAAGAGTCCACACTCCAAAAAGGAAGCTCCTTGAGCTCTTGCGTAGAGCCACAAGCCTTCAAGATGTAAGCATAGCCTTCAAGATGCAAGTATAGAATGTTGAATTTGGAGAGATACACTTGCTTTGCATCCATTGAAAGCAGCCTAGAGCATGATACGCTTCCCCAAGAGCATCGGACTAGCTATGGGCTCATTAATTCTCTCACCCATGTCAATGGCATTGCAAAAGGTCACTGGCCTTCAAGGTGCAAGAATATGCATTCAGCAGCCTCTGACTAACAATATAATTGTGAATTTTTGTGCCCATACAAGCTTCTTGCGTAGAGCTACATGGCTTCATGCATGCATACATGATAGCATCTGGAGAGAGACCCTTGCTTCGCATCTGCTAAAAACAAAATAGAGCTTTTTGGCCATGTTCTTGTGGAGCAAATCATGCAATCAATTCATTCCAAGAGTCCACACTCATGACATAAAGCTCCTCGAGCACTTGCGTAGAGCTACATGCCTTGAATGAATTTGGAGAGAGATACTTGCTCTGCATCCGCTAAAACCAACTTAGAGCTTTCTTTGCTCTTGTTGCGCACATCCCTCAATCAGTGCATTCCAAGGGGCGACATTCTGGACAGAAAACCGCTCTAGCACTTTTTGTGCTCTCTCAAGCACACCACATTTGACATACATATCGACCAAGACAATCCCAAGCATGGCATCTTCTTTCAATAGCCATGTTTTTGTTGTGCACATCCTGTACTCAATGCATTTCAAGAGGCGACATTCTGGAAAGGAAGCTCCTCAAGCACTTTTGTGCCGATATCAGCTTCTTGCGTAGAGCTACATGCATGCGTACGTGATTGCATCTGGAGAGAGGCCCTCGCATCGCATCTGCTGAAAACAAAATAGAGCTTGCTGGCCCTGCCCTTGTGAAGCAAATCATGCAATCAGGGCATTCCAAGAGTCCACACTCAGGACACGAAGCTCCTCGAGCACTTGCGTAGAGTCACATGCCTTGATTGAACTTGGAGAGATATACTTGCTCTGCATCTGCTAAAAACAACCTAGAGCTTTCTGCCCCTCCTCTCATTGCGCACATCCCGCAATCAGTGCATTCCAAGGGGCAACATTCCGGACGAAAGCTCCTCAAGCATTTTTTGTGCTTTCTCAAGCACACCACATTTGACATACATATCGACCAAGACAATCCCAAGCATGACATCTTCTTTCAACAACCTTGTTCTTGCTTTGCATATCCTGCAATCAATGCATTTCAGGAGGAGACATTCCGTACAAGAAGCTCCTCAAGCACTTTTTATGCTTTCTCAAGTGCACCACATTTGGTATACATATCAACCAAGACAGTGCCAAGCACGACATCTTTTTTCCTCTGCAACAAATTTCGCGAACTACTTCCCTACCACCATCGATCTGCAACAATTGCATGCAAACAAAACTGCCATTTATGTTTCCAGCAATACCATCTTCTTGCTCTACAATTGTAGCAACAAATACATAAACAGAACCCGCCTCAGCGTCAGCATGCCTCATTGTGTCAGATGTACCAAAGGTGATTTGCATCTAGAGAGAGGCACTCGGTTCGCATCTGCTGAAAACTTCTGACGGCGTAGCTTTAGACAGCGTAGCTTTTTTTCAGCACAAACAAAACTGCCATTTATGTTTCCAGCAATACCATCTTCTTGCTCTACAATTGCAGCAACAAATACATAAACAGAACCTGCCTCAGCGTCAGCATGCCTCATTGTGTCAGATGTACCAAAGGTGATTTTCATCTAGACAGAGGCCCTCACTTCGCATCCGCTGAAAACTTCTGACGGCGTAGCTTTTTTTCAGCGCTGGGGGGTTTTGGCAGCGTAGTTTTTTTAAGAGCTTTTCAGCGTTGGAGCCACGTGGGCTAATGACAGGCCAGTGATTGAGAATTGCCCACTACGCTAACGATGTAAAAAAGCTAATGTTGGGGATTTTATGTGCTACAGAGAGTCAACATAGAAGGGAGAAATAGAAGGAGCGTGTATGTCACATATACACACACATAGTTTGGTAGCGAATCGATAGAAAAGAAAAAGGTGTGTGTGCGCACACACACAGCTTTCTTTTTGGCATCAGAATATATATATATATATATATATATATATATATATATATATATATATATATATATATATATATATATATATATAGAGAGAGAGAGAGAGAGAGAGAGAGAGAGAGAGAGAGAGCGCACATCGGCTCTCCTCCAGCGTGCATTCAGCATCGCAGGTGTCCGGATAGCTTCAACAGTTCTCTTGTCCCTCAGATTGCGGCCTTGGCATTGACCTTTATGACTTGGAACTGGCCTTGACATTAACTTCTATGACTCTCAGCATTAGCTCTTGGCATTGGAGAGCTAGGACATGCTTCTCCTAGACAACATTCTTCTTTGGCTTGACTACTAAGTTTTTCCACTTTTGGCGATCTTATGAGCATCGCTGTTGACATAGCGAGAGCGAGAGAGAGAACTTTGGCTCTCCTCTGGTGTAGCCTTGACATCGGCTACCCCCTTGAACATAGCTCCGCCATCGGTTCTCCTCATGCGGAGTGATTTTGCTCCATGGTTTCTCCCTGGCATCTCGACTTTGACTTGGTAGGAAATGGATTGAGGGAGAGCTGATGCCCCTCATTCCTCCCCTCTGGTGAGCTCTCCGCGAGCTTGCAATTTTTTAAAGAGTTATTTATTGTATGCTTGCACCTTGATGCAACTTAAGGTAAGCTTAAATTGTGTGTGCTAAACCTTTTTTTAATCCTTTTTATCACCAACCTTGCACCCAGCTAAAGGGGAATCTTGAAAGGAAAGAAACTCGGCTTTGACGTAGTGTCCTTGGTGATGACTTATTTCCTCCTTTGACCACACACATCGAAACATGGCAGCTTCGACGGACCATTCCAAAGTAAATTTCCCACGAGCGAGTAGGCTCCTAGACGACGTTTACGACCACATGTGGTTGATTGTTCTATGTGCTTGATTTTTGGTCGTCGATGCGCTTTTCAATTGACAAGGTAGTGTGCTAGATTTCAACATTTTGCTCACAGATTGCATTCTTTTCAGTGCAGATTATGTAACAGAGGTATTGTGCTCATGTGTGACTATGTGGGCCACTTCAGAGAGTAGTTTTAGTACCATTTTATGCAGTTTTTCTATGTATGCATATGCGGATACAGAGTGAGCTAGCGACAGGTGGCAAATTCACATGTCTACAGAGACTTTGGATAGGTGCAATTGACCATAGAGCCACCTGTTCAGGAGTGAGCGAAATTATTAGGCTTTTGGTAGTTTGAGTATAGCATTTCTGGATTTTTCTACTGAAACATTGAGTATTTGTTCATGGTTTATGCGATTTTGGTAAGATTTTTGAGATTTTGCTCAAATTTCAGGAAACCACATTTTTCCCAAATTCTTGCCATGCTTTGTGCGTATCTACAAACTTACTCTCTGATGGATTAGTGGTCGAGTGTGACTCCCACTTTGATAGTGATCGAGTTTTTACTCTCACTTTGATAGGATTTATCAGTTTTGGACACAATTGGTGTCTTTGTACCCACTATGAGTGAGATTTGCCTATGCTTGTATGGCTACATGTACATGTTCTTTGCAATTGTCAAATTGTGCATGCAGTTTTGTGGGATGCATATTGAGTATCATGTTTGCTCTCTATATATGCATATGGTTATGTGTTTTGTGCTCTGGTGAGAGCTGTTTATCCTAGTCTTGAGTCTTTGCTACTTTTTGTGCATGCATTATCACTTGGCGCTTGTCTATACACTGACTTTGCTTGGTTTAGAGCAAAGGTTGGACACTGCTACTATACATTGGTTTGATAGAGGTACATTTTGTATATGTGAGCATCGCATTGATGGGATGATCATGGTTATGATTGTGAAATGGTCGAGTGATCTCCCCCTTTGTTGCCATTTTGGCATGGTTTATGGTTGAGATTTTGCTTGCGCTTTTTCTTAGTTTCCAGGGAGGACTATCGTATTTCTCTTAGGATTTCTTGTCATATTTTGGTTTCTTGGCATCTATATAGCAGATATGTGTGACGTTTCAGAGTCTACAGACATGACTCATGAGAGACGGATGTCTCATTCATGCCAATACTTCCGTTGTTGGCATTGTGGTCACAAAGGACACATTAGGCGCCACTATTTCAGACGTATGAAGCAGCAACGTTAGCAATGTATGCGAGATGCAGAGACAAAATCAACACATGCTAGAGAGACGGCTTCATACACCAATGAAAGTGATGTCACGTTTACCTTTAGTATTCCTCTTGCTTACATGTTCTCGAGAGGTGACACTTCTCTCCCTTGGTTGCTAGATGAGGATGCAATTTTTCACGTTACACCATATCGTAAGTGGCTTAGCACTCGCTCTAGTGAAAGATTTGGTCTTGTACACTTGGCCAATGGTTTGGCAATTGGCATTGCAAGTGCAGAAGATGTTTGCTTGTCATTTCCCCTAGTGGTGCATCCTATATGCTACGAAATGTAAGTTATGTTTCTTAGCTGAGACAGAGTTTGATCTCGGTGAGACAAGATTGTGGGTGTCAAATATTGCTCAGAGATTAGTCTTTCCAAATGCATTGCAGATCACTAGCGATTGCCAAGGGAGCCCAGAGTGGCTTGGTTTATCATATGCATGTATCCGAGGTATGAGATGACATAGTCTCGATTTTGTTATTATTGGCATGCTTTGAGCGAGAGACGAGACGTATCTCCTTTACTAGTGAGCTCCGGTATACTCAGGAGACAGAGCATGTAGCTATGCAAGACATGTCAATAGACTATATAGAGATAGAGGTAGAGAGGAAGTGCTCTAGTGAGACACAACATGTGTTGTCAATGTCTGTTTCCTAGAGACAGAAGTAGAGATGACAGATATGGATTTTTTTGATATGCTTGTACTAGAGGATGATGGGTTGATGCCAAGACACATAGTTCTACTTATGGATGAGAGGGATGTAGCCATCCTAATATCAACGATGACACATTTATACGTGATGAGTAGTCGTGATGATACAATGTATGTAGATAGCACTAAGGAGGCTAGGATAGCCAACCTTGCACATATTTTGTCAGTGTTCAAGTATCTCATGTACAACCTACTAGGATCAAGGCGGACCGACCTAGCACAATTGCAGTAGCAATATTTGCAGCAGGGCTTGTCAATCGTACGATGACTAATACTAGCATGATGCATTTTGTAGCTATGCAAACTATACAAAGTTGTTTGCGAGATTTGCATGCAAGCTCTAGCGTGGATATGTACGCTTCCCTATCGTTAGAGCCGCTACGACTACATGTAGAACGAGTGAGCGAGCCAATGGACATAAGTTGAGAGAGCCTCTACCTATTTTCTTGTACATACTAGTAGTTTAGATAGTAGCACTCTCTTATTAACACATTCACATTTTAGTGGGAGATTGTTGGGGTAAAGGTGATGTGCCTTTGCTTGGGGCAGAACATCCGGTGTCCAGCCACCCACCACTGACCACACTTACCCTTATTCATTATACCTATACATAAATAAGGAGCACTCTCATTTTCTCTCTTGATAGGCATCCTCCACCTACACACTATGTATGCTCTCCTCTTCCCTTTTCTGCACCATGCACGCATGCATCCATGCACTCATTAATAGAATTGATGTTGACTTGCAGCTCTATGGTTATATAGATGCCTGGGGTAGTCACTTATCAAAAGCTTCCTATATCACGTCCGTTCAAGAGGTTATTAATAATACCTCAATATACATACTATATTTACACTACGTGCCTATTTAAAAAACCCCCACTCCCCTCTGTATGTATACATTTTGATACAAGTGACCGCCCCGGGTATAGATGCGGATTGGACGGGTAGCACATACGATCGTAGGTCTACATACGGAGTCATATTTTCACTTGGGAGTACTGCCAGCACATGGAGCAGCAAGAAGAAAGCTATGGTTTCTATATCGAGTACACAGATAGAGTACATGGGTGCTGCAGTGATAACATGTGAAGTAGAATGGTTGGGATTGTTACTTCAGGACTTTGGAGTACAGGTACAAAGGCCAGTTGGTATCTACTCTCACAACCTCAGTAGCATACAAATTAGCTCGAAACCTAACATTTCATGCAAGGATGAACATTGAGGTGCATTAGCATTTGATCAAAGAGAGAGTCTTGGCAAGCGACATCGACCTCAAGTATGTGACGATTGATGAGTAGGTTGTAGATATCTTCACGAAGACCCGTTGGAGTACAGAAGGTACTAGTTTCGAGTGATGCTTGGCATACAGGGGATGTCATTAAGCTTGAGGGGGAGTCTTGAGATGTCAAGCACAACATGTACTACTCTTGAATGAATATCACCAATAGCCATCATCATAGCATGCCTTGGTGTGATAATACAGTTGGACTACGTCAACTTGGTCTACCTACCAGAGTGATGGCACACTTATCTATCCAGCTCACTTACTAGCGGTTCACACTAAACTGTTGTACTTGTTTCTCCTTATGTTATATTTTTCCTTTTATGTTTTGTAGATCCCTTATCTTGATTTAGTGAATTAAGAAGAAATAGAAGGGTTTTTCTCTATCTTTGTGCGTGTGTGTATGTGTGCATGTGTGTGCGCATGCATGCTTGCAAGATCTCAAGCTCTCTCCTTCTCTATCTCTTAACAAAAGTAGCTTCACTGATTTTTATAAATAAGCATAACTCTATAGTCACTATTTGTGGTAAGAAAGGTTAGTCACTAAGTTATTGAAATATGGAAATCATGAAAACATGTCAAGAATAAGTATGGCATATGTAGAATTGATGGACTACTCGGTCGGTTACATGGAGCATTTATCTTTACAAAGATTGACCTTAAATCTTAGTAACGTCAAGTCCCGATCAAGGAGGAAGACGTAAAGAGGAAAAGAGTTAATACTCGATTTGGTCATTATGAGTTTATAGTTATGTTTCTTAGACTCATTAGTGTTCCATCAACCTTCAATTGACTCATGACAACTTTTTTACAGAGCATCTCGATGATTTTGTTATCATCTTCTTCGATGATATTTTGATGTACTCTAAGAGTGAAGAAGATGTTAAAGTTTAAGCATCTCAAGTGAACTTCCCAATGTGATCTCATTATTTAGTTTAGCTTTGAGGTATTTATTTTACTTATTTGTCAAAGTCTTGGGTAAGGCAATTTACTAGGCTTGCTATATAAGCAACCCCTTGCCTCCATTGTATACACATTCAGTTATTCATTGTCAAGTTTGATTGGTTCAAGAGACTCTCTGTCTCTGTCTCTCTCTCTCTCTCTCTCTCTCTCTCTCTCTCTCTCTCTCTCTCTCTCTCTCTCTCTCTCTCTCTCTCTCTCTCGCGTGCTGATTCCCCTTGGTCTCTACACTTCCGCATCGTCGACTTTGACATGGTATCATAGCAAGGTCGTGCTTGAAGCCCTTTGCGTGGAGGAGCAGATTTGGAAGATGAGAAGATCAGGTTTGGTCGCCAGTGTCCTCTCCCCCCCACCCCCCCACCCCCCAATATGAGTTTTAAAACGTTGCTATGACAGCGGTGCCGAAACTTCCCTCTTTCCTAGCGTTTTGAAAAGCCGTTGTCAGCAGCCTTCCCATGTTTCTAGCGTTCCAAAACGCTACACAGCAGCGCCCTGCTCCCCCCCTTCCCTGCAGCTTTCTAAAATGCTAGGGCCTTACTGCCCATGCCCTGCCACCAGCGCCCTGCCTCCCCCTCCCTTGTGTGTTTTGAGACTCCCCGCGATACAGTGCCCTGCCCCCTCCTGTGCAGTGTTTTGAAACGCCATCCCACTGCCCCCCCCCCCCCCCCCCCCCCCCCCAAGACTTCCCCTCATCTGCCAGCATTTTAAAACGTTGTTCCCTCCCCCCCTTCTCCCCGACCTCGTTTGCTCGAGAGGCTCTTTGAAACGCCAGCAAGAGCCGTGGATTGCAAAGCTTTGGAGAGTGTGCTGTGGGTTTGCGATTGCCTACTAGGCAATGGTGGTGGCCGGCTTGAGAAGTGGCCATTCGAGGAGCAGCTTTGGCTTGGGAGCAGGAATCAAGAGAGGGTGTGAAAGATCGGCTTTGGGCATTGGCTTGGTGTCAATTTTGCAGCTCTAGGAGGCGAGGATTACAGTGAGTGCGGAGCGGCTTGGGAAATTTTGTGCATCTTGGATGGAATTCTTAGCCATTGTTATGCACAGTTTATTGTGGAGCTTTGGATTTGTTCGAGGCCTACCACCACAGGGCAAACGTCCAGAGCCGATATCGGCGATAGAGTTTTGGATTTCATATAGGGATAGCAGATTGTGCGGAGCCCATTGCGTGTGGAGTTCCCTTTATGGTGGAGTTGAAGCGGCTTGGATCTTTTTTGGCTTGGTTTGTATGGCCATTTTTTGGAGTGCGAGAAGGTACCCGATTACCAAATCTTGCAACTTCAATATATCCCTACCTTGCTCGAGGCATGACGACATCGACCAAAGACAACCAAAAGCTATGGATAATGGATCATCAACCATCTGTTACGGATCGTCAACCATCCATTTAACGGCCTATGCAACTTCACTGTTCTCAAGGAACCCAACACATTGTTTGGCTCAAGTTCGTAAAGTCAAAATCAAATGGAGGATTTTGCAAGAGAACAACGGCAAAGGTCGTCTGGACATGGATGGCAATACCAATACTTAGTTAGCTGCCTTGGTACCCACAAGGTACGATCACAGTTGTCATGAATGTGACATGACGCTTTGTTTGGCTCGAGAGTTTGAAGCCAAAGGCGAAAGTAGGAACTCACAATATAGACAAGGATAAAGGCAAGCTGTACATAGATTACCGTAATAAAGATTTGACAGAGGAGAACGGCATGGCACATGTGGCCACAGTGGCCTCGACGTTAGATTTCTAGTCAAATGACAGGTGTCACCACTAGCTTCAGCCAGAGAGAGGCTTGTGAGTGGCAGAGAGGGGCAATCCATGCTCCCTATAATTAATTTGGACCCTTGTGTTGGAGTTCAAGTTATTGGTGTTTGGACCCGTAGGTCGGAGTTCGATGTACATGTCTCGTGGCAGGGAACCAATCAGACGTCTAAAACACTATAGATGGGCTAGCCAATCATTGTTGTTGGTCAGATCATGGACAGGATGTGTTCCAACAGTTCATTATCTTGGAGTTTTCTATTTTGGACGTGATATGTTCAGGAATGGGGATTATTGGACGTAGTATGGTCTACAGTTTGAAGTTTCTACAAAGGCAACCAATGCTCAAGATGACATTACTTTCAAGTACAAAGTTGAGGAGAGCAACACCGAAGTGTATTCAGTAGTTCAAGTCCTTCTATTGGGGTGTCCATGGTAGCTTCTTCATCGAATTGGTCTCACTATTGATGTCCACTTTGAGGTGCAAAGAGGGTGTTAAAGTTTAGGCATCTCAAATGAACTACCCAATTTGATCCCATTATTAGTTTGGCTTTTAGGTATTTATTTTACTTATTTGTCAAAGTCTCTACGCTTCGGCATGGTCGACTTTGACAGAAGAAGAATGAAAAACACATGCGTAAATGCACCTTTCTCACGGAATCTTTGGGCTGTGTTGTCCAAAGAATTCTATCTCTACATGCCCAAGTAAGATTGGAGTGATTGTGACTTGGCTTAGTCCTAAATGTATTAGAAAAGTACAAAGGTTTCTTGGCTTGAGAGGACCGGGATGGTATCGTGCTTTTATGTTAAGATAACATCACCCTTAACTAGTACTCTCAAAAAGACCAGGGTGTTTAATCAAACCAATTGTGCCATGCTTGCTTTGAGAACCTCAAAAAGTTTTAGTAAATGCTTCTATATGGCGGCTTCCAAACTTCACGAAGACATTTATTGCTCTCATAGATGCAAGTGGACAAGCAATCCCAAGTGTTTTGACTCATGAACTAAGGATAATGGTTTATTAGTCTTATAAGTTACGTACTCATGAGTTGAATTACCCTACATATGCCTTGAAATTATTAGCAATCGTTCATGATCTTAAATTTCGATGAAACTATTTGCTTGGAAGAAGATTTGAGTTGCATACATAACACAAAAGTCTCAGTGGATCTATATTCCACCTGACTTAAATATGCAACAACAATCATGAACGGAATTGGTTTTGACATTGAGAAAAAAAGTAAGATAGGAAAATTTGGTAGCAAATGCCTTGAGTGAAAAGAGTATGATAGCAACAATAGCAACCT
Organism: Adiantum capillus-veneris; assembly: GCF_014529385.1. Lineage (NCBI taxonomy): Eukaryota > Viridiplantae > Streptophyta > Polypodiopsida > Polypodiales > Pteridaceae > Adiantum > Adiantum capillus-veneris. The sequence goes on from NC_140952.1 coordinate 97,838,615, forward strand.
CTACTGTTTTTTTGATTGACCTTGTATGTGAGAGCATGCTGCAAGATGATCATTTTAAGAATAAATGAAACAAGGTGAAAGCTCATATAGGCATTTTAAAACCAAAACTTGAGTATAGACATTCAAAGATTTGTATGCCTTTCACCTTATCCTCTATGTCATATTTTAAAATGCCCAAAATTTGTGGTTTCTCAAGACTAAGGAGTTAAGACTAATTCAATGAATCATCTAGAGAATTGGAACTAGAATAATACAATAGAAGCCCATGTGGTGCTTCAGAGGTTACATCCTAGATTATGAATCACATCGAGGGCAATATCAACTTCCTTAGTTGACTGAAAGGAAAGCGTAAAAAAAAACATGCTAATCACATTCCGTGTATATTATGAGAAAATGAAATGATCTATTACAATGATCACTATTAGTTTTGCAAAGCTACAAATGTGCACATTCACTAAGGTTAACAAGCACACATTAGATACATTAGGAAAAGTTTGGACTCAAAAATGGGCTTTGTAAGAATTGTTGATGTGACATAGCTTTCAAAAAGTGGGGATCGGTAAATTTTTTGCAAATAAGATCCAAACTTGTCGGAGGTTGGATATTTAGAATCTACTCTTCAAATACTATCTATTGATATATAGCATGCATGTATCGGACATTGCCTTCATGTATATCTAGAAAAAGGTGATTTTAGATTACCGTAACAGTAACAAAACCTGACTGATTGAAAAAAAAAATGGCATAACTTTCATAGAAGTTATCCAAACTTTTCGGACCTTGGCTCTTTAGAATCCATTTTTCAAGAACTTTTCAATGATAGGTCATATCATGGGGTTCTAAGCAATATTTAGAGGGATCTACCAGGTTGCTTTTTTTTGTACAACTTTGATGATGTGGCACTCTTAAAAGGCCCAAAAATGAGTTCAAAATTTTCCTAATGCATACATATGTGCATATGTAAATATGCACAAGAAAGTGAAATTTGTGGGTTAGGTTTAGTGTCCCACGTGAAGGTGTATCTAACCATATATTACAAACAACATAATATATCAAGTAGTGGGTGTCCTTGTGCGTTTGTGCTTCATACAAGCATATCTATCTACCCAATAAAATCATGGCAATATCTAAATACACACATCCCTACTAAACTTTTTGTAATATTCTTTTGAAAAAGAAACACATGCACATGCACACACACACACACACACACATACTCCTCTACACCTAAGAAGGAAAGTTCAACATGAAAACATGGCAATGGTGCACACCAAAACCATCGATGCAACCATCAAATGAAAAAACTATTTGATACCTTGGATTACAAGGATTAGTTGGAACAAGTTATTCAAAAATAGGAAAAATCACCCCTAAAATTTGTGGAAATTTCCAAAGTAGCTCTTAAATTTTACATTTTGTCCAATATACCTTATGTTGTTTTGGAATGGATTTGCCCCAATTTATGCAGTCTTATCTTTATGACAATGGAGATCCATCTTTAAGTGTCCTTGGCAAAACTGTTCCGCCAATGAGCTCACGAATGAAGGCATTTGTGTTTGAAAGTGATGAACGATATAATCTCAACAACCCACAATACCATTGAAAACCCTAGTTCTATCCACTTCTATTGAGTGAAAACCGACCATCTTATGAAGAGTTTTGTATTTAGACATGTTTACGAGATTAATGAGGGGTATTTTGGGAATTATGTAGAAAATGAACGGCCGAATATGAGTGGTATATTGGGAATTTGTGAAACTTGAGGAGTATTTGGGAATTTCCCCCCCAAATGAATGAAGAGAATGGTTCAGATTCCAAGCATGAAAAGAGCCATCCAAACCATGATTGCATGATGATTGGTGCACAGATTAAACCTTCCTATTTGTTTTCAACCCCTTAATAATATCTTCATTTCTCTCATGATCAAAGTCATGTCCACACCACAAAGGTATATAGGTGCCTCTATTATTAATAAGAGGCTTATCGACCAAAGTGTATCAACCAGTCCATGTTTGGGTCAGAAGAAAATAGAGACCCTTAACATTACAATGGGAGGCATGCATTGGCACAGTTCTCCAACAAATGCACATCCATGTGCAAAATCATGTAGCAAAGATCCCTACCTATCTAAATAGAATGGTTGTGCTTTCAAAGAGAATAAAAAGTATGAGCTCCATTATATATAATCACTTATTATCAACACAAGCAAGGTGATAGGCCGTCGTGAAAAGAACAATGGGTGAAAATTGCGAAGCACCTTACCCAAAAATTTATCTGAATGAGGTCATATATTTCTTCACAAATGTAGAAAGCCACTCAGGATGTCTACAGCCCCAGAAGCTTCCCATCAAAAAGAGAATTCATTACCAAAATGGAAGCAATTTATTTGCTTTGCAAAGGTGCCTTCCAAAATGATTGCATGCCCGTGACTCCAGTATCAGAATAAAAGCAAAACCTCCTTTACATACCCTGTTTTTTGGCTTTTCTAGGTGCCTCCAAACGCAATATTTGCCAGGGATTTGCAGCCACAGCACCCAAATTTGTAAGTAGAGATCAGAAAGGAAGTCCTCATAATCAAAGCAAGAGCCTCTTGGTACTTGCAAAGGGGCGACCCTGTATGAATGGAAATGCCTGAAGCTCCCACTTTCTTCACAGAATGTAAGAATCAAGAAGGGCCCTCCCGATGTTGGGAGCTGATCCGATCTCCAGTCTAGGATACGCCCGCATGCATTCTTTAAAATATTGGGGGTTTGGGTGTGCCATATTGTAGATGCGGGCACATTTGAAGGGTATGTATGTGTGATACTTCAAAGCTTGCATCCCACATTTCTGAAACCAATGTTATTGATGCTCGATTTCATTGTGGTGAATCATATCTGGAGCAATATCAGCTTCCTTGGTTGGCTGAAAGTAACGCGCAAAAAATAAATTTTAGAACTCTAAAAATTATTAGCCTTTTCACACGAGGAAAAGCAAATGTAATCAATTAGCAGAGATCCTTGCATTTTGCAAAGCTTGCCCAGATATTAGTACACGTGCACACCACACATATGTATGTGTGCACATACACACTTAGCTACATACATAAGTAGATTCATATATAACACACATCATATAAACTTGTGGGTTTGTGTTTACATGTGGGATATGGGCATGCCTCTTATCCAGTCATATTCTATTTGGATAAAGAAACACGCACATATCCCACACATTAGCACTACACTACAAACATACCAGCATGGAAGATTGTGGCCTCAAAGGGATGGTTGCTCTTTGGCAGACAAATTGCTGATGCAGTATATCTCTCATTATTAATTCGTTGTGAGGGGGTGTGCATCACATACCCATAAGCCAACAACTACTACAAAATTTATAGATTTCACACAAAAACAACTTTTAACTCGGGATGAAAACTTTAGTGCCTGCACGATTGTGTGTACATGGTTAAAAGCAGTATAGCTGACCTTCCACCATTCTAAAATATTCCATATTATAAAGTCGAGTATGACCACCAAGCAAAAAAGCTTCCCAGCCCAAGGACCACATTCAAAATATCTGCTTAAAACAATTCAAGACATTTAAGACTCTTTTGCTAGGAAGAGTTTACAGATGCTTATGGAAAATTGTTTACTTTACCTTGAGAGACGTTGTAGCAGATCCTCATCACGTGCATTCATGGCATGATCGTACACTACTTCAGTTCTTTTCGCCACATCCGTCCAGCTGTATAATGTTCTCATCTAGACAAAATAACCAGCAGGAACAACCCAGAGTAAAGCATGAAGAAGAAAAATACACTGCCTGCTTGAGAGAGAATGAAAAGCAGAAAAAAGACCCATTCGGGAAGAGAAATTATACTGGTTTGCTTAAGTTTGGCATCTATCAAAAGATAGATCATAAAAGAAAAGAACAGAAAATGCATCCTTAGGGTATCTGATCATCAATTCTACATTTTCTCTACTCTCTCTCAGACCACCTCTACAGTCTATACCTATTAGTGCTGGCAAGGAAGGCTCTGTTGGATCATGCAGAATATGCTTACCACAGCCCCTCCAACAAGGTGAAAAATCACCATGGCCACCCTAAAAGATAGTTGCAGAGCAAGCAAGAAAATAAGAAGAAGTATGAGAGAAGAGGGATTTGGACAAAAAAGGACATGAGAACCCTAAATAATGTACTCTATATAGCTATGAAGGATAATGAAAAAGCAAACTTTACCACAAGAAAGAAAAACCACCTGAGCTCATAAGAGAGTATGAAAGAAGAGAAGATTTTGGAGAAAAAAAGGTCAAGAGAACCCCTAATTGATGTAATCTCATACCTTTAAAGATAATGAAGAGAAAAATTTGAGAGGCTAAAAAGAAATCTGAAGGGTGGAGAAGAAGAGACAGAAGAAAGCCTCCACCAGGGTCATGTCACATTCATGAATCAAGCTCTAAAACATGAATGAATGCCACAAAGCATGTAAGCTGATAGTCTTATTATAATGTGGCTGCATGAAGAAGTGCAGGTATGCCTAGTGTGTCAAATAGCCAGCCATTCATCTAAAATTTTTGTGATAACACCTCTATTGCTTCACACATGAAAACTGCCAGAGCTGCTGGTGAAGGCGATCCCTATATACACATTTGAGTCAGCCACCTCTAATGACTACCGTCAAATGTGAAAATCAATCTCCTCCTAACTATAGTTGACATATAGATCATAACCTCAAGTTCACAGAGAGTCGTACCACACAGAGAAATGAAATGAAATGATATATTAACGTCCTCAAGAGGCCAAAATGACCTATGAGACCAAACCGTTACATGTTTGGGTACAAAATAGAGATGCTAAAATGAATCTAGGAGTGCTACTAGCTGGAACTGTGTGGGGCGTGTGTGATCACTAATACAATGGGTGCCCAGTGGTCATGAGTCTATCCTCATCTGTACTTTGGATATCAATAGTAGTATGGTTCAAATCCTCTGTTGCTCGTCGATGCTGTGAAGCTCCTCTCCTTAGTCGTGGGCGTCTCGATCTCCCTAACTCCAATGCTCGGTCAATGAGAGTTCCGTGGGTGTGAGTATGAGCTGAGCTTTGCAGTGGTGGCTGCTTCTCTATCTGTCCAGTGTCTGGCGTGAAGAAATCGGTAATTTGTCTCTGGGATTGTCTCTCTTTAGATCTCCTCAGTAAACTGTCTCTATGTCTGTGTAACTCAAGTAGATACAGTCCAAGGCATCTCTAGTCCTGATAGCGCATGATTCTGGAGAAGAGTCCGAAGCCGTCTCTGAATAGACAGTGGAAGCTACCCCATATCTCGTAGTGCCCATATAGCTGGGTCGAATCACAAACCCATCCCCTGTGAGTTGGAGAAGATGCTCTTTATAGAAAGCCATCTTCGTACTCAGACTCTCTAAAGCCTTCCACGCCAACTTCTGCACCAACTACTGCAACATCCAGCTCCGTTGCTGACCTCTGTAGCGATGTCCCTCCACTATGTCTGACCACTTTCCTCTGATTTTGGCAATGTATGATATTGCTATGTCTGCTTTTCAATCGGTTGGTGGTGAACATAATTTGATTGGACACCCCATGTTTGCTGATCAAGTCAAGCAAGTGTGGAATGACTGCCAAAACCAGTATGCAGATCCTCCGTTTATTTTGTTGACCTTCTGCTCTGAGAATATAGGGCAATTTGTGGCCCATAAATCGAGGGCTTCTACTCAGAAAGCAGTGCAGATTTTAGTTGCCCTGGTCAAGGTGGCTGAGAATAGGAGCCTGAAGAACTGTCTGACTGGTCTCAGGCAAGGTTATGTTGTCAAAAATATGAGCAAGACATGGCTCAGAAAGCCAGATTTCATTGCAGGTCCAGAGCCATTGTTGACCCCTCAGATACGTCTAAAGCCTTTCTTAAAAGGCTAAAATCTAAACATAGGAGGGAATCCATGACTTCCCTCGCATTATTGGATGGCTGTACAACTTCTAACCCCACCACGACACACTTGAAAGTAAAGTTTCACAGCAAGATGCAATAAGATTGGATGCACCATTTGATGAGGGTGAGATCACTTATGCCTCATCCAAATTGGGGAATGATAAAACACCTCGTATTTGTGGTATATCTAAGGAATTTGTTACGTCTTTCTGGGAGGATTTCAAGGATACAGCGATTTCACTCATCAACAAAAGTTGGACTTCAGCATATGTTTGCAGGGCTCAATCAAGGGATTATTAAGCTGATTCTCAAATGCCTTTTCCCAAAAACATTATCTGATTGGAAGCTAATTACTACGATGGGGATTGTTTACAAGTTATTAGCCAAGGTAGTGGCCATAAAATTGGGGCCACAGCTTAGGAAGTACATTTATGTCTCTCAGGTTGGCTTTATTGGTGGGAGATCCATTATGGATAACATCTTGGCAGTTCAGTTGGTCAAGAGTACTAGTCAATAGAAGGCTGTCAGAAGGAGTTGATGTATGCAGATATGTGAGGCAAGGGTGCCCTCTCAGCCCTTTGTTCTATGCAGTGGCATCTCATCCTCTCTTTATATACTTGGCTAGTCTCTCTATGAAAGGATCTGTTCAAGGACTGCGCTTGAAAAATAAACAAATGATTCGACAGGGTTTTGCTAATGATACCATCCTCTTTCTTAAAGGTAATACTTTCAATTTAGGGAAATGTATGGCTGTTCTTGATCTTTATTCACTTGTTCTTAGGCTGATCCGGGTCCTTAAGGGGACGCTTTTTGCCTTGGTCGCCATGGTCATCATAAACCGCTCTTTGCCTTGCACGGTACGTGCTATGTTCCATCCGTCTGGCGATACCAGTGGAATGTAGATCCTTGGCAATAATTGCCTCGATCATCTGTTGAAGGGTGTCGTGGGGGAAATATTGGGATTTACTTCTTAATTTGTTTGAACTTGTCAAGTCCATAAAACATGTAAGGGGTATAGACACTACCTATGCATGTGCATAAAGGTAAGACCACATTACTAGTACACCTTCATGCTCTTCCGAAGAGGAGGTTGAAGGCTTGCTTCGAATTTCCACATCTTTTCCTCGTCGGAAATCTTCATGAAAGGCGTAACTTTCAGAAGAACCGACCAATACTTGTCAATATAAGCCGTGACTTTCTCGTGTTCCTTTTGGGCGAGCCAATCCCATTCCTTCTGAATGTCCTCAAAGTCAGGCAGAAGAAATTGTTCATAAAATTCAGTTTTGAATTGAGCCCACGTTCTGGCTTGTGTACCTCCTAGAATCTTGGCTAACCACTAGTTGCTTGCCATCTCCTTGAGATGCATCCCAACATGACGCAACTTGGATTTTTCGATGAAGTTTCTGTTGGCAAAAGCAACTTCAAATTGCCTAATGAAAGACAATGCCTTGGAGATGTCTCTTCGTCCTCTGTAGTTGTCAAACTTGACATCTTTGTCACCAAATTTGAAAACCCGCATCTTGCGATGACGCTTGCGGTTATCCTTCTTGAACTTGGACTTCTCTTCAATATTACATAGGGAACTAGTAGGAATTTTCTTCTTTGGAGAAGATTTAGATACTATATGAGAAGTAGATGTAGTAGTATAATCAAGAGAGTATGTTAGAGAAGAGAGAGACATCCTTGCTTTTGTTCGGTAGAGAAAGTTCTTTTTCCTTCCCCTTGCTCTTGGAAGGTTGTTTGTCCTGATCCAGAGATCCCTTGTGTGTTTCGGCACCTCTTCCACATCTTCCTCCTGTGGGTTGCTACCACCGACACGATTTTCCTGACACCCATCGGCATCTGTTCCTTGCGGCTTCTTAATTCCTTCCAAAACCTTTTGGACAGTTGGCATCGTGATAAGCTGCTGCAATTCTGCGAGTTGAACTCGTACTTGCTGAAGTTCGTCTTCAACGGTTCTTCCGTGACTCGTTACGATTCTTCCCGTTCCTTCCCGGAATTGTCCTTCTTTGCAAAGAAAGAGAGGAATCAGAGTTCTGATACCACTGTCACAAACGGGAGCACACACGAATAATCAATAAGCTGCAAATAAATATACTTTCAACCAAAAGAGACGAGGGAGAAGATCGACACAATATTTGGGATCAGAAGATGGGCTGGTCCCCCCCCCTAAAGAGAATCTTTATTAGGGAGAATCTTTTTTACAAGCACAAGAACGAGAGTAGCCCCTCCGTTCTAAATCTCAAACTCAATGGTCGATTCCTTCCTGTGCGGGAAACTCTTGAGAGACGAGCTCTCAATTCCATTTCTATCTATACTCAAAGCACGAGGCTCTGCAAACTATTCCGGATTCCTTTCCCGGAATCCTCGAGCGTAGGCCAAGGCCTTCTTGCTTTTTCTCCATGACGTAGTCCCTGCAAAACTCAAAATACAAAACAACTACTTGTAGTGTGTATTTTCAATCGGTACTTGTTGCTCCGACTGCGGAAAAGCAACCTCCCTCCGTGAGATAATCACGAGCACCTGCAATTTCTTGACGGCAGACTCTCTTTCTCCTAGCGCTGGCCAATCTGGGGGCCTCAGAGAGAACGTGGGCTGTTTTTATAGACACCTGGCCTTGGCAGGAATAACTGGTGACTATCCGGCAACAATAGCTGAGAGTGGAGGCACCAGAAAAGCAAGAGAGTGATGGCGGCAGCCTGTAGAGAGAGGAGAGAGTATGCGCTGGTTTTTATTTTCAGCCGTAAGGATTAGCGTTGGTGTTCTTTTGGGGAGCCTTGGCTTTATTTTAAGTGAGCTGCCCACTTGATACCGGTCCATTTTTTTTCTAAGTGTGAATCTGGACAAAACTCGATAAAACTCAATGAGCTAAAAATTTATGCTACACAATCACATTCCAGGCGTCCCTAGATGCAATTCTCAGGCACAGTTGCAATACAAACACACATTCCTCGTAGGAAAGCATCTGCTTCTCCCAAAAAACACTTTAAAATATTCTACTTTTTTTTATAAAAAAAAATTCTCCATACCCATCGTTATTCTTGTGCCTGCGTCTTTACGCATATTCCTTTTTCGAGTTCTACTTCCCTGCTAGAACGATGGAATATTCCCTTTCCGATGCTCCTGTCACCCAACACGTGACGCATCAGGAACATCCGTTTCTCGGTCTCTCCTACCGAACTAACTATATAACCCCTTCGTGATGCTTAATGTCACCCAACATATGACACATCAGAGTTGACCGTTCCGGATGGCTTTTAATAATTCCAGTAGATCTACCCTTCCTAACCTTTATGGTTCAAGTGCACACATTTAAATATCCTAGTTTCAATAAATAGAAATCACTCAAAAAAATAAGAAAATAGTCCATTTAGCAACATTGATCAGCCCTTCATGCGCTCCCAAACCACTAGACGTTGACAAGCCTAGGCTCAAATACCATGTCAAAGTGCAGCGGAAGGTGTAGTGACACAAGCATAGCGGGGAGAAGAAGAAGAAGAAGAAGAGAATTTTAACGTCGTAGGAGAGAGAGAGAGAGAGAGAGAGAGAGAGAGAGAGAGAGAGAGAGAGAGAGAGAGAGAGAGAGAGAGAGAGAGACCCTAGAGCGAGAACGGAGAGAGAGAGAGAATGTGCTCAAGCCTTATAGCCAAATCTGCAAAACAAGAAGTACAAGGATCACGGGCTCTGTGCGCCCCTCTTTGCCCTATATAGGGATGAAACTCATCTACCCAACTCCCCACAATCCATAAAGTGGGAATATGAAGAGCCTTTGGATAAAAATAGGGCGTCCACTATAAATGAGCCTTCAAGTGGATAGACCAAACAAACATTGGTGATTGCCTCTCATGCCTAGTAGAACCTCACAAGGCCGGGCACAACCACCTCTCCCACTAGATCTGGATGGGAAACCCAAGAGATGACCTCCAAAACTCTGAAGCAAAGTAGACCCGTACATACGTATTGATTCCATCCATATAGTACGTCTGTGCAGTACGGATCCGTACCATATGGATGGGATCCGTACCTCTTTTTTTGGTGTGCAGTCTGATTGTCTCTTTGAGTTTCTTTAGGTGGGGCTAGGTTTTTGTCATCCCTTTTGCTAGAGTTCGAAGCTGACTTTAGTTTGGAGCATAAATTATAATCAAGGAGTTTCTGCAGAAAGTGCAGAGAGGACTGAACACCGGTTTAGGGTTTAGGATTTAGGGTGTAGTCTTGGCAATGAGCATTGATCAATTGTCCCTTTGTGGTATTGTAATTTTAGATTTTATCATCATCCACGCTGCAGATATTGTGTTTGAAGTACGTGCACATGGTACTGGGTATAGTGCAATCGTCAATGTATAAAAAACTCACTTGATTGATATTTGGGGTGGTAGGTTTCTTTAATCAACTACAAAGTGATAGTTTATATGTTTGTAGGCTTTTATTCCAAAATTCCTATTTTTCTCTATTTATTAAGGTATTTTTACCAATGGTGCGTATTTTTGCGTACCTTAAACTTCAATCCATACAGGACTGCCGACCAAATACGTACCGTACTTTACATATGGTTCCACCTTGAGTTGAAGCTTGTAGCAGGCTACAGTGTCACTTTCATAGGACACACAGTTAGTACAGTTGGTATGGTCTAGTTCACACTGGACGGACTCTCTGGGCTGAGCAGTGACACGTGGCATGGATACGGACGGTGTTCTAGAGCACATTGTGGCCAGGTCATCACCACCACTCAGTTTGGAGATAACTTAGATGGCTGACATTTATGAGCCGTTGGTGGCTCTTTATGGTGGCACATATGAGTAGTAGCTATTGAGTCATCACGATCACCTTCTTCATATATGGTCAGCGTCGTCGTCGAGAGTAGCGAGTCTATACACACAGCACGTCTACACCATCCCTGCACATATGAGCCTCGACACCCCCATTGTACCCGTGAGTTCTGGGCTGGAGCTGAGTGTGCTGCCACACCAGAGTCTGTATCGATTCTTTGAGATAGTCGAGTCCATATGTTGTCTCTGTGTTGATCAGCTGTTATCTATTGTTTCCTTTGTTTTCATTTCTCTTTTGAGTGAGATGTCACGCACATTGCATTGAGGAGCACCCACTGTAGAGAGCACGACACACTATCTACGCTACAGGTGCTCTCATTTTTGGCACACCCGGTGGGACCTCAACTAAAGTCTCACTCTGTTGAGTTACAAATCGAGGAGCTAGTTGGCTTTACCTAGCCTCGCCTACTTCGCCTTGCATAGTGCAGCCTGCCTGTTGGTCTAATTCAGTTTCACCGTAGACAGCTTAGTCTAGCTGACCTAGTCTCTCGCCCTGCTGGTCTGGTCCTCTCTCGCCCTGGTCCAGCCAAGCTCTCGTCTTGGTCTAGTCCTTCCTCGTCCCTGGTCCAGCCAGGTGATCTAGTAGAGTCACCTACGTTCAACCAGTTATTGCTCTCCAGTGTTGTTGGTTTTGAAGAAAGACGGATCTTGGAGAATGTGCATCGATTATAGCGCTCTCAACAAAATCACCATCAAGAACAAATTTCCGATTCGTAGGATCGATGATATACTTGAGAGGTTACGGGGATCCTCGTGCTTTAACAGGATTGACTTGAAGAGTGGATATCATCAGATAAGGATAGCGCCGAGAGATGTCTACAAGACAGCTTTTCGGACGACTTTTGGGTTATTTGAGTTTTTGGTGATGCCTTTTGGCTTATCCAATGCTCCTGCGACATTTAACCGGATGATGGATAGGATTTTTCGAGAGTACAGTTGGCACTTTCTTTGACGACATCATTGTTTTCTCCAAGAATGAGGCAGAACACAGAGATCATCTCCTTCAAGTCTTTCAGGCATTACGAGATCACACGTTAGTTATTAATGCAAGGAAAAGTGAATTTTTCCTACCAGAGATACACTTTTTGGGACACATTGTGAGAGCAGCAGGAGTGCAAATGGACCCGGCCAAGATAGAGACTATCCATGATTGGCCCGATTTGAGGAATGTCCATGAAGTTAGAAGCTTCTTGGGACTGTGTTCGTACTACAAGCGGTTCATACGGAAGTTTGCAGAGGTTGCTTTCCCTTTGCATACCTTGACACAGAAAGGAGTACCTTTTTCGTGGGGACCCACAGAGGTGACTGTCTTTCGGACATTGAAAGAGAAATTGACTACGATACCTATTTTGACTTTGTCGGACTTGCAAAAGTCATTTGAAGTATATTGTGATGCTTGTGGTCGTAGTCTGGGTGCGGTCTTGATGCAAGAAGGCCATGTCATAGCTTACGAGAGCCGTTTGCTCTCTAGGCCGGCGATGACAGCACAGATCTATGAGAAAGAGCTTTTGGCGGTTATCCATGCTCTTACTCAGTGGCGGCATTACCTACTCGGAGCGGATTTTACTGTCTTTACAGACCATCAGAGTTTGCGCTACTTCTTGTCACAGAAGCAACTTTCGGAAAAGCAGATGCGGTGGGCGAACATCTTGTCACAGTTCCACTTCCAGATTGTCCATGTGCAGGGACAGAAGAATGTGGTGGCAGATACTTTGTCTCGGAAACCGTTGGTTTTGGCTATTTCCGCAATACATCATAGGAGCTTTGAGGATATGGTCGATCAGTATACCACAGATACAGATTTTGATGATATTTTCACACGGCTACGGGATGGGGAGACAATAGTTGGATACCTTCTTCGGGAAGGCTACTTGATGAAAAAGACTATGTTGTGCGTTACACAGCCGTTGAGGGATAAGGTTATGACTGAATGCCACTGTCTACCTTTTACGGGTCACCGCGGCATTGCTGCCACCATGAAAGGGGTAGAGAGATATTTCTTTTGGCTGAGACTCAAGAAAGATGTGGAAGAGTTTGTGCGCAGTTGCTTGATATGCCAGAAGGTCAAGTTTGACAGGCATAAAGCACAGGGATTGTTACAGCCTTTACCCATATCCACCCGCCCCTGGAAAAGTATTGAAATGGATTTCATTTTTGATCTCCCGAGAACACAAAATGATCACGATGATTTTCCGATTACATGGTAGTCTGAGACGATTGTCTCCAACAGAGACCCCAGATTTATGAGTTTGTTTTGGAAGGTGATTTGGGAGAACATTGGCATGCGGTTGCAGTTCTCGTCATCGTTCCACTTGCAGACTGACGGGCAATTTGAGATTGCCAATTCAGTGATTTTAGATTTATTGAAGTCTTGTATCTCGGATCAAAAGACTCAATGGGAAAAATTTGCTTACAGTAACACGATACACTCTTCGACGGGGAAGACGCCATGTGAGATTGTTGAAAGTGCTGCGAAGGTTCCATCCTTCCTAAGCACGAAAGATTAGATATTGGAAGCGGATGAATATTCGCGAGATTTGGATATGGCTTTTGCCAAGGTTCGCGAGACTTTGCAGAAGTCTCAAGAACGACAGTAAAAGGCAGCGGATCGCCATCGTCGCGACTTGAAATTGAAGGAGGATGATTGGGTGCTCTTACTTTTGAGAAGGCATGCCTACGAAAGAAAAAGGGAAAGGAGAGGCTTTTTCCAAAGCTTAGTATGCGATACTACAGACCTTTCCAGATTACTGAAAAGATAAATGATGTCTCCTTCCGATTGAAACTGCCAGATACTTGGAGGATTCATAATGCATTGCATGTGAGTCTCTTGAAACCTGTTAAGGGTGATGTGCCTGATGATGGGGAGCTTGCTGAGCAACCCGAAGTGGAAGAAAACGAGGAGATCCTTGTTCCTGAACAGATTTTGGCACATAACGATACGAATAAAGGTAAAGTCCGAAGGCGGTTCTTGGTTTAGTTCAAGAACTTTCCTGCATTTGATGCGAAGTGGATGGAGGAGGAGGACCTAGCAGATACTCCTCGGATTGTGAAACTTTACCTCGATGTTTTGGTTTAGCATAGTCTACTCCAAACAGAACCCAGAAATTCAGCTTGGCCGAAGATCTGGTGCAGTGGGATGCACAAGAGGGGAGTCACTCTGCTCCCTTGTCAACAGATGCCTTGATTTTGATACTGAAGTCACTGATGTCTCTTTGAGCTTTAGGGATACTAAGAGCTAACAGTATTCTGCTGGATGACTTTATGAAATGGAATTCCTGATTATGATACTGATTTGTTCTTGACTTCTTGTGAGTGCAAGAACTAATAGACGAAATGACTGCAGCATTTTGGTCTGATTGATCTCGAATAGACATGGTTGCAATAGGGGTTAGTCAATCGGACATCGATGAGGTCCCTATTGGACCTAGATGTGATTGCTAGCTACATTGCCGATAAATCATGGTCTAAGATCCGAATGAATGTTGAATGTCATGTGATGTCCTGTGATGTCGTGTGATGTGACTGTCGATTTCGTACATGTGCTAGATGTGTGTTCCTAGTACGTAGGTACTAACAGTCAGTGTCTGCTAAGACAGTTTATGGCTTTTGTCGGTTTTGCAGGCGTAATCGCGGTCGATTACAATGCTTTCAAGAGGGGGGTATGTCACAAAGTGATGACGTGGCGGACAACAGAAACCCACGTACCCTAATTTCTGCCAGAAACCCTAAACTTCCTGCAAACCCTAATTTTCGGAAATCGAGGAGGCTTTTAAAATTTTTTTAAAAAATATATAAAAATTTTGGGAAAATGATGAGCGACGCGAATCTTGTTTTTTTTTTATAAAAAAAAGAGAAAAAGACTCTCTAAGAGAGAGAGAGAACTGATGCTTTTTATTTTAAAAGCTTTTGGGGCTCTGCTTTTGGGCATCCCTTGTATCTTTAAACAAGTGGTGAGGGCCTCACTTCTCAGAGCATCTGGACGCAGAGTCTGAGAGTGAAACCCTAACCGCTCTCTTGTACTTTGATGATTGATTAATACAAAAAGAAATACCGAAAGGGGCGCCAGTCTTTGGGGCCAATATCTCTAGGCACGGAACTCCGCCGGGCCAGTGCAAATCTATTGTGATCTGTGAATTGTTTTGAGGTGGTTATTTGGTGTTGTCGCGGTTGATTCTTGACTTGGAGTGTCCAAGTCTGTTACATGTTCCCTTTTGCTGCCCATTCCATGTGACACATGTGCGCATGTCTTGTCATAAGGAATGGGGATTCCTACCTATTCATAATCCCTGTTCCCCGTTCCCATTTTGCGTTCCATGTGATTACGACAAAGAGAGAAGCAAAGAAAAGGAGAAGGTGCCAGAGGCAGACAAAGGCTCCTCTGGTTTTACCAATTTACAGACACATGGACCCTATTGTTCAGGGCCCACCTCTTGATGTTTCCTTTTCTGCAGCAGCTATACTACCTGCTTCTCAAGAGCCTGACAAGGCTCCTCATATTTTCTCTACATGTAGCTTCGACAACGATGAAATAGGAGGAGATTTTTCCAGCATTTGGAGTTCCAAGACATTGAGGACAAGTAGTAATCTTGGTATTTATTGTATATTTAATGGATTTTGAGATCACACATCTGTGGTGATGAGCTGCATGTTTTGTACATTATCTTGGGGATTGTGCTCTTGAGATGTTCATTTTCATAGATATTCTTTTCTAGTAGAGAGAGAGAGAAATGAAATGAAATGAAATGAAATGTTATATTAACGTCTTCAAAAGGCATAGTGACCTATGAGACCAGAAAGTTACAAGGTGGTGGATCTGATACAAAGTCAGAGTAACAAAATAACGTAACAACAGTACAAAACAAAGATATATATTATGGGATTCTAGATTGGTCGATGTGAGCTAAAGCCGAAAACGAAGCAAAAATGGGCGACTAGTTGGGATAGTTGAATCACAAAAGATCTAGCATCGGTCGTTGGCGAATCTCATCAATTTCCTCCATGCTTAGTAGTCTGACCGGGCGTCGTGCATGCCTGGCCATCGTGCTCTGAATCTTTTGACGTAGCCTCCGTCGATGCTGTGTAGTCCTGCGCAATCGTGGGCGCCTAGATTTCCCCAGTTCAATCGCTCGGTCAATCAATGTGCCTCTGGTGTGAGACGGGGGGGAGCTCTGCTGTGGGAGTGGCTCTTGCGGCTGTCCCGTGTCTGCTTTGAAGAAGTCTGTAATCCGTCTTTGAGACTGGTTAACCTCGCCATTCATTAGGCTCTCTCTGTGTCTGCGCAGCTCGAGCAAGAACAAACCCAAGCATCTTTGATCTTCGTATCCCATTACTCTTGAGAGTGGTCCAAAACCCTCTCTGAACAAGCAATGGAAGCGGCCTCGTATCTCGTAGTAGACGGGGCAGCGGCATGTATAATGCAGCTCTGTCTCAGGTTCCATGTCACACAAGGAGCATGTCCTGGCCTCTATTGGTACTCCGCTGTATCTCCCAGTTTCAATCCGCAGTTGGTGAGACGATGTGCGTAACTGGCCAATAGCACACCGTATCCCATGAGACAGGTGGGTATCCATGTATCTGGGTCTCATCACAAAACCATCTTCCGTAAGCTAGAGAAGGTGGTCTCTGTAGAAAGCCATCTTCGTGCCCAGTTCTTGTGGTGGTTGTATCCATGTCCTCCTGGTGTCTAGCTAGGTCAGGTCTTGGTGGATGAGCTTGGTGATCTCCGACTGTGTAAGAATGAGAGATGGTGCATCCAATGAGTACTGGAATGGTGGCAGCCTGTCTATGCTGAACCAATGCGCCTGAAACCATGATGTCATCTCCCCATACCAACATGTTGTATCTCCTTGTATGGCTAACTGTTGAGAGGACTCAAGTGCTATGCGAGCATATCTGTCTCTGGAAAGTTCCCATGTGCGGTTTATGAAGGAGACTGATTTGGTGAGCGCCTCTACCACTAGTGGGGGGACCGCTAGCTCTGCTCGAATAATGGCCCGTGGTACTGATGCCTTGGCTCTAATGAGCCGCGAGATCATAGAGACGAGAGGTTTCTCCATGTTCCCCCATCCGTCTGTGCGACCCGGCCTCCCGTGGTGATGCAATGAAGGTCCCCATATCTCAGCCCCATAGAGCAATGCTGAGGCCACCAAGGTGTCAAAGAGCCAGAGCTTCGTCCGGGGTTCCTGAAACTGAACCTGCGAACACATCCTCTCCAATCTACCCAATGTTGCGTGGGCTCTAGTCAGTCTGGTCTCTACTACTCTTGTGAGTGAGAATGTGGGTCCAGTAAAAACCACTCCAAGGTAAGTGTAAGCGTCCGTGTACTCCACAATCTCCTGGCCATATGTGAATGTAGGTGCTGATTTCCTGATCCACTGTGGGGTGGTATTAAACACCATAACCTTGGTTTTACCAAGGTTGACAGACAAACCGCTTTCGTGAGCAAACGTATGCAAAGCATCCAATTGGCGTTGCATTCCCTCTGGGGATTCGGAGATCAACACAATATCGTCCGCATATAACAAAAGTGGAATCCATGTCCCTGCCAACTGTGCACCTTTATCCCCGTCCCTATCAATGTAGTCAGAAACCTCATCCACATACATACCGAAAAGAGTAGGAGAGAGCGGGCAACCCTGCTTCACCCCAATAGTGGAGTGAACCGGTATTTAGAGTCCCTCCGGGGTGCGTACATGCCCTACTACTGATCTATATAATGCCATGATCCCCCAAATGAGCTCTGTGGGTACTCCCATTTCCTGTAATCTGCGCATCAATCTAGCTCTGGGTACTGTGTCAAACGCTTTGCGGAAGTCCACAAAGCTGCAGTAGATCCGTCTCCCATGAGATCTGCCTTCCTCCATGATGGCCCTGAGTGTCAAGATGTGGTCAAGAGTAGAGAAGCCTCTCCTGAACCCTGCCTGCCCAGTTGCACGCAATCCTTCCCTCTCTGCCCATCTACTCAGCTGTTGCTCAAGAATGGACGCATGCAATCTTGCCAGTGTGTGCCCAATCATAATAGTGCGATAATTCCCATGCTCCATGGGGTCTCCTGATTTGAAGATAGGTACGATCGTAGATAGGCTCCAAGTGTCCGGTAGGCCCTCACACATGGCACGGTTAAACATAACTGCTAGAAGCTCTGCTAGTAAGTCTTTGGCATGCATGAAATGCTCAGCGACTAGGCCCTCATGATCATATGCTCTCCCAATCTTCATCCTGTCAATAGCTTTCTTCACCATTTCAGCAGTGAAAAAGACACGTGTGTGGGCATGGGTCAGGGGGGTTGGGGAGGGGCGGCTGTCCAGGTACTATGTACAAAGATGATGCGTACTGACCCCAGATCTCTGTGGAGGAAATAGAAGAAGGAGGGGGGGGGGGGGGGGGGGGGGGGGGGGGGGGGGGGGGGGGGGTCCTGACTCAAGAATAGCTGATATAGATCCTGCTCGAGTCGAGCCAAAAAAGCCCTCTTCTTCCGCCGCACTAGGCGTCGGAAGTCCATCTGTGACTGTTTGTGAGTGACGTCCCCCAACAGCACCTCCCTCTGAAGTCTGGCACTAGTCTGGCAGCACTCCTCATCGTACCAGCTGTTCTGAGGCATGCTCCCAGATCGGCGGCTCTGCTCAGGCTGGGTGTGTGGGTATGCTTCTGCTGCTGCCTCATGTAATCTCTGTGTCAGTATAGTAGTTAGCTCCTCCAGAGGTCGCCCTGGGTCCTCAGTGCATAGGCGTCTGTAGATTCCGTCCATGTATACAAAGTCCGTCTCCCTTGTGAATATGTAGCGAGTAGGGGCTGCCACTCATGGCGTGTGTGCTACACTGAACTGGAAGGAGATGGTCATTGACACCAGAGCATGATCCACTGCCACCCCGACCGGTCTGTGCCCAACTGTAAGATCCTGGATACTAGAGATGAGATTCGGTTGTGCCATGACATAGTCCACCATGCTGGCTCCATGTCTGTGTGGGAAGCATGTAAAACCTCCCGCAGCAGGAAATCTCTGTAGGCCGTTCAAGATGGCCAATCCATGTGCACTGCCCATGTCTATCAGGTGTCACCCATTCTCAGTATATTACATAACGTGTGATAGTCTGGAAAGGCCCGTTTCTGCCACATCTATCTGTCACGAGGACGTGGCAGTTAATAACCATGTCACAGAGATGTGGCAACTGCTAACCTTGGTTGTTGGTTTCTTTCCAATGGGGTTTATTTTATTTGTTTTGAGACCCTCTTCTTGAAGTAGCAAACGGTCGGACATTGTATGGCCAATGTGAACGGTAGATTCACCCGCAGACGGGAAGTGGTCGGCACTGGAATTCGTATGGTAAGAGGATGTCTAGGCTCAGAGCAAGATCATATAGGTCCCCCCGTCGCACTTAGCAAGTTGGTGGATACTAGGAAGTGAACTCAATTAAGGCGTAAAGTCAAGGTGGGACTACCAACAAAAAGTATTCGACAGTTGGGCCACATTGCATTTTTGGATGCGGTCCCAATGAGGATAGATGGTCAGAAGACCAGTGGGAGCCCAACGGAAGCATCTCCTAAAATCTAGGGAACTGCTATTTTGGGCCACGAAATGTGTTCGCGTCATTACCTTCGGTATGACTAGGGGAACACTTTACAACTCTACCGCGAAGTCAACTGACGCACCAGTTGAGATATTTTTAGCAGGGAAAGCCCAAACTCGGAAACTGGGCGACGTGTCAGCTTGTGAGCGATTCTGCCACTCTGGGAGGCAAAAACGAGCTGCATATCAACAAAGGGGGCACCATTTTCAGCCACAGGCGGATTGCAATAGGTACAGAAGCTATGGAATGCTTACCTTGCCCTCTATGCACAGTATGGTGACGGGAGTGATGCCCCGCACGCTACATACTGCTCTCTTTCTCCCCTACGTGCAGTTATGTGATGCCCCACAAGAGGGCTACTCATTTGACTGATGTACAGTTGTGTGGGTTCATGCTTTTGTGCTGAGGAAAGAGCCTCCTTGAGCAGGAACAGGGGTAGCTAACTGCTGCTCCAAAGCAGGCACTGGTGAGGGTCATAACCTCACCGTACAGGTGCGAAATCAGCGCTGTGTATGCGCTATAATTTGACTGTTTTTCAGCCATACGGACGCCAGGATCATTGGGAATCGTGCCCCACTGGCAAAGGACAATTAGGGGACTGTTTGGGGCTGAAAACAGGGCAAAAACCAGTAAATACAGCGTGCTGAATTTACTGTTTTTGGACAGGAATCAGAGGGTATACGACAGTGCAAGCGAGTTCGAGCAGGGGAATTGGTTTCGCGCAAGTTTTGGGGCTGTTATGCTGCCGAAATTTGGCCAAATCAAATGGTATCTAGGTGGATACACGTGAAGGATTCCCAGGACCTTACCTTGTAATTTACCCTCCTAAAGAATAAAGAAATACCAAAAGGGGCGCCAATTTTGGGGCCTACAGGTTGTCGGCGTCTGCTCGGAGCATTCTAGCTTCCGAGCCGTGTGTGTATTCAAGTGTTAACTCCCGTCGCAGGTTCTCTTTGCAAAGTGCTCTGTGTGTGTGTTTAAAGTAAAGAATTTCGGGTGAAAGCCAACGCCTACCGCCCTACGGGCCGGTTTCACTATCTCTCTTAGCATCTCCTTTGAAGTATCATAAAACACTGCCTGGTGATGGGCAGTCCTAGCATTGAAGTCCCGAGGATGATAATGTCACCGTCCCTAGAGAACTCCCATATGTCATCATCCAAAATAGAGAAAGGGGACTGTCCTCTGGGTGGTGCATAAACTGATGTACTCCGGGGGAAGTAACAAATAGCTAGATAGAGGTATCTGTCTGTCTCTGCTTTCAGTCTCACCCACATGTACCTAGCCTGCTCGTCCCTGCGGGCTATATGTATCAGTGGTGGCTGCAGATCCTCTCTAAATAACACTGCCACTCCTCCCGGGCCCCGCCCTCTGTGCTCTAAGCGTGTCTCCTGTCTGTAGGCTGTCTCCAACCTGTATCCACTGATGTGAGGCATGGATTGCCCAGGGGCCTGGTGTGTCTCAGAGTAGAAGATGATGTCTCTTCCAGTAAAGCTGTCCTCAAAAGCACCCACATCAAGACGCATAGATCCATTGCAATTCCAGGCAGCTACTTTGAGTGTGGTCCCATAAGTCTCGCACCGTCATGTGGAGCGTCGCTCAAGTATTACCACTTTTCCGTCTCGGTAAAAAGCGATCTTGCCTTTTCCCCTTGCCGCTCTAATCTCCGGCATTACTTCCTGCATATGAGCGATCTGCGAGAGGGTGAGATCATCCCCGAGAAAGATGCCAATCTCTTTAAGAGTTGGTCTTTTCTTCAAGAATGACTTCTTTGCTTCCATGGAGGGAAAACGGAGGATGAGTGCTCTTTCTTTTGAGGTTTCTCCACTGCCTCCATTTTTCTTTATGTTGCCCCCTCTCCATGCCCTTGTGTGTGTCGGCTCATGAATCCCCATCAAGGCTGTGAGTTCTTTTACTTCTTCGTCCACATTGCCTTTGTCTTTAAGACCGCAAATTCTCACATGTAAAGCGCGCACCCTTCTCCTCTGCTCCTCCTCTAGTGTCTGGTTAATGATGTTGTTGGGTGTGGACGTGGGTGTTATCTCCTTGTCTTTTCCTTTCTTGGCCACCTTTATCCATTTCTCGGCTTCGTCCGCCTTCTGTTGGGTTTTGGTAAGAACATCCACCCAAGAAGTCGTCATTTCTTTGTGCTATTCTTCTCCCTCTTTGATGGCCCGTACTTGTTCCTTGATCGTGTTGATTTCTTCGATTACTGAGGGTTGCAGTTCGCCCTCTTCCAGTGTGTTTCTTGATCGGGCTTCGGCGAGTTCTTTCTTGAGTGACACGATCTCTTCCTCTTGGGTCATCACTCGGTCTTCCAGCGTGCTTATTTTGCTCTCTTGGATCAGCACACGTCCTTCGAGTATGTTTATTGTGCCCAGAGATTGCGGTTCAGCTTGGTAATGGTCTCCGTCATTTCCTCTTGACATTTTTGAATGGCATTCTCTAGGGGGTCGGCTTTATCGTTCGTCTTCCTCATGCTTGATCGCCGTCCGCAAGGGGGTTAGATGTACGTGTGCACCCACCCTAGCAGCGGGCGCCGCAGTTGGGCGTGTGGGGGGGAGTCGCTAGATGCACGTGTGCACCCACCCTAGCGGCGGTCTCGGCGAGTGGTGGAGCGCGAGGCGGTACGGCCCGGGGGAGATAGCGGTAGTTACAGATTGGAGAGAGAGAGAGGGGGGAGGGGGGAGTATGGTAGATAGAGTGGGGGGAAGGGGTGCGGGCGAGTAAAAAATAATAATAATAATAATAAATAAATAAATTCCCTACGCGTAGAGGATAGACATCCTACGCGTGAAAGAAAAAGGGGGGGGAGGGGCAGGTGGGGGGGGAGACAATCTACGCGTAGGAGAGGGGGGGGAGACATACTACGCGTAGAGAATGATGGCACATACTACGCGTAAAGAATGGGGGCTAGGGCAACGTGCACCTTGGTTGTTGGTTTCTTTCCAATCGGGTTTATTTTATTTGTTTTGAGGCCCTCTTTTTGAAGTAGCAAACGGTCGGACATTGTATGGCTAATGTGAACCGTACATTCACCCGCAGACGGAAAGTGGTCGGCACTGGAATTCATATGGTAAGAAGATGTCTAGGCTCACAGCAAGATCATATAGGTCCCCCCGTCGCACTTAATAAGTTGGTGGATACTAGGAAGTGAACTCAATTAAGGCGTAAAGTCAAGGTGGGACTACCAACTGAAAGTATCCAATACTTGGGCCACATTGCACTTTTGGATGCGGTCCCAATGAGGATAGATGGTCAGAAGATCAGTGGGAGCCCAACGGAAGCATCTCCTAAAATTAAGGGAACTGCTATTTTGGGCCGTGAAATGTGTTCGCGTCATTACCTCCGGTATGACTAGGGGAACATTTTACAACTCTGCCGCGAAGTCAACTAGGCAACCGGTCAGGATATTTTTAAGCGGCGAACCCGAAACGGGAAAATGCTTGAAAATGCGCCAAGTGGCAAATTCTCATGCACTTGCCTCTTGCAGAAAAATGGGCGCTGATTTTTAAGCTGGGAGAGGCCTCATTATGCAAGCTGTCACCTCACAGGTTAAGAGCTATGGAGTGCTTCCTTTCCCTCTTATGTACAATGCGGTGCCAAGAGTGATGCCCTGCACGCTACGCGCTGCCCTCTCTCCCCCCTACGAGCAGTATGTTATGCCCCACTAGTGGGCTTTTCATTTGACCAATTTACAGCTATGTGGGTTCATGCGCGATTGCCGAGGCAAGAGCCTCTTGCACAGGTATTGGATTAGCTAGCGGCTAATCCCCCGCTGGTACAGGTGAATTCGGAGAGGTTTCACGCCAGAAATCTCGTCCGATTCGAAGGGCAAGTAGCCCTACAGGTGCGGGAGCTCGAGGTCTTGCTACTGATGCAACCGGCACGTGAAACGGAGCCCAAAACAGGGAATTACAGCCTGCTGTGTATTTTTTCAGGTTTAGGGTTTCGGCCCTAAACGGACCCTAATACCCCTAGGAGGTTCGGGGATGCAAGGGGACCGCTGCACAGGTGAACTGGCGCATTTTCGAGGCAGAAAACAGAGAATTCAGCGTGCTGCAGATTCTCGCCAGGTTTTGCAAAGTGTCCGTATGCGTCGGGAAAGTCACCTATTGTGTGGGGATACTGACTGTGAAGCGTCCTAGTACAATTATGCTGCCGAAATCCGGCCAGAACACGTGTTTCTTCACCTAGATTGTGCGGGGCAGCTTGTGGGAGATCACAGGTTTTATTCCCTTTGATAATGAATAAAGAAATACCGAAAGGGGCGCCAATTTTGGGGCCTACAGGTTGTCGGTGTCTGCTCGGAGCATTCTAGCTTCCGAGCCGTGTGTGTGATTAAGTGTTAATTCCCGTTACAGGTCTCCTTTGCAAAGTGCTCTGTGTGTGTGTCTAAAGTAAAGAATTTCGGGTGAAAGCCAACGCCTACCGCCCTACGGGCCGGTTGCAGGGGGGGGGGGGGGGGGGGGGGGGGGGGGGGGGGGGGGGGGGGGGGGGGGCGGGGGGGGGGGCAGGTGCAGGCAGCGGCAGGTGGGCGCGAGGACGAGAGGGGGACGGGGGGGGAGAGAGAGAGAGAGAGAGAGAGAGAGAGAGAGAGAGAGAGAGAGAGAGAGAGAGAGAGAGAGAGAGAGAGAGAGAGAGAGAGAGAGATGAAATGAAATGATATATTATCGTGTTCAAAGGCCAATATGACCTATGAAACCAAAAAGTTACAAAGTGGTGAGTTTGATAGTGTCTGAGTACCCCAAGAAAAAGACTAAATGGTACTTAAAAAAGGTACTGAGAAACATACTCTAACATCCTAAACTACTGGAAGTGAGCTAGCTAGAACTCTATAGGGTATGAGAAATAGTTGATACAATGAGTGAAGGGCTGATACAATAAGTGATACAATCTCAACGGAGGTGAGTGGATAATGTGTGACCATCAAGTCATAGGATATCCATCATCAGTCGGTCGTTGGTAGATCTCATCGATATGCTTTATGGTTAGTACTCTGATTGGACGTCTCGCATGCCAAGCCCGAATGGTCTGGATCCTTTGCTACAGCCTCGTTGTGAAGCTCCTCACAGTCGTGGGCGTTGTGGATCTCCTTAGCTCAATAGCTCAATCAATCGTGTCTCTGGTGCGGGTGAGATCTAAGCTTTGTTGTGAGAGCTGCTCCTCACGCTGCCCAATGCCCGGTTTTATGAAATCTATAATCTGTCTTTGAGACTCGCTCTCCCTTGATCTCCTCAACAGGCACTCTCTGTGTTTGCGCAACTCTAGTAAAAACAGTCCAAGCCATCTCTGGTCATGGTATCTCATGACTCTAGAAAGTTGTCCAGAATCCTCTCTGAGCACGCAACGAAAGCGGCCACGTATCTCATAGTATATAGGGCAATGACATATGTAGTGCAGCTCCGTCTGTGGCTCCAAATGGCATAAGTGACATATATTGGCCTTTGCTAATACTCCTCCAAATCTACCAGTCTCAACCTGAAGCTGATGCGAAGATGTGCGTATCTGACCAATAGCACACCGTATCCCATGTATCTGGGCCTAGTCACAAAGCCATCCTCCGTGAGTTGGAGAAGATGCTCTCTGTAGAAAGCCATCTTCGTGCCCAACTCCCGTGTCTGTTGTATCCATGTCCTCCTGGTGTCTAGCTGAATAAAGTCCTGACGAATGAATCTAGTGATCTTTGTCCCTATGAGAGTCAAAGAGGGTGCATCTAGAGAGTACTGGAAGGGGGGCAATGTTTCCATGCTGAAACCATGTAAATGAAACCATGATGTCATCTATCCATACCAGCAGGCTGTATCTCCCTGCAACGCTAGCTGACCACCAAGGGAGGTGCAACCAACTCAGCTCGAATAGTCCCATGTGGTATTGAAGCCCTGGCTCTAAAATGATCATAGAAACCAAAGGCCTCTCCATCCATCAGTGCTACCAGATCTGCCATGGTGATCCACTGAGGGTCCCCATATCTGGACTCCATACAGCATAGCTCAAGCCACCAGTGTCAAAAAGCCAGAGCTTTGTTCGAGGTTCCTGAAACTGAATCTACAAACGCATCCTCTCCAATCCCCCCAATGTTGCATAAGCTCTAGTCAGTCTAGTCTCCGTTGCCTCAATGCAAACACTCGCCCACTGAAGACTACCCCAAAGCTCATAACCATGGGTAAATGTGGGTGTTGACTTCCTGACCCACTGAAGACTACCCCAAAGCTCATAACCATGGGTAAATGTGGGTGTTGACTTCCTGACCCACTGCGGTGTGGTGTTGAACACCATAATCTTGGTTTTGCCAAGATTAACAGACAATCCACTTTCATGGGCAAACGCACGTAAAGCATCCAAGTGACATTGCATCCCCTCCGGTCCCCAGAGAATTAGAGATCAGCACAATATCATCAGCATATAACAATAATGGGATCCGTGTCCTTGCCAACTGTGCTCCTCTATCACCATCCCTCTCAATGTAGTTAAAAACTTCATCCACATACATTACAAATAGCGTAAACAATAGCGAGCAGCCCTGTTTCGCCCCAATAGTGGAGTGAACCAAAGCACATATCCACTCTGAAGTGGGTATATGCCCCCAATACTGACCTGTATAAAGCCATGATCCCCCGAATCAACTTTGTGGGTACCCCCATCTCCTATAATCTGCGCATCAATATGGTTCTGGGCACTGTGTCAAATGCTTTGTGGGAATCCACAAAGCTACAATAGATCCTCCTGCCACGTGATCTGCCCCCCTCGATAATGGCTCTGAGTGTTAGAATGTGATCAAGTGTAGTGAAACCCCTTATGAACCCTGCCTGCACCGCTACTTGTATACCCCTCTCTCTCTACCCATCTACTCAACTATTGCTCAAGAATGGATGCATCCAATCATGATAGTGCGATAGTTCCCAGGCTCCATACAGTTCCTTGACTTGAAGATGGGTACAATAGTGGACAAACTCCAAATATCAAGTAGGCCCTCACACATGGCACGGTTGAACATCATTGCTAGAAGTCTTGCAAGCAGATCTCTGGCATGTATAAAATGCTTTTCTACTAAGCCATCATGATCATATGCTCTCCTTGTCCTCACCCTATCACTGGCCTTCTTTCCCATCTGGGCGGTAAAGAA
Organism: Adiantum capillus-veneris; assembly: GCF_014529385.1. Taxonomy (NCBI): domain Eukaryota; kingdom Viridiplantae; phylum Streptophyta; class Polypodiopsida; order Polypodiales; family Pteridaceae; genus Adiantum; species Adiantum capillus-veneris. The sequence continues at coordinate 97,865,048 of NC_140952.1, forward strand.
AGCACAAGTGTGTGAGCATGGTTTTGAGTGGGGTTTGGAAGAAGTGCTATCGAGGAACTATGTCCAAGGCATAGTTGACACGTACGGTCACGTATGACGGGTACACGTACGAAGACGTGCGGTACTAATCGAACTAAAAAAAATTAGACGTACGGTGACGTAACGTACGATGCAAAAAAAAATCATGCGTCTTACACATGATAGATCATATGAGTCATGACATCGACCTTAGTACTTAGTACCAGGGCTAGAAACAAACATTTTTCCTAACCGATCAAAATAAGGGAAAACTTGAGTTTTCAGGTCAAAATTTGAAGCTTTTGCCGGTAATTACACTAAAACTTGTGTAAATTTGCCGGTTTTCTTAGAGGCAAGCTCAAAATCTAATCGGGATTTTATAATTTCAACCGGTTAAAATACACTAGACCCCGGCTTTTTTCTAACACTGCTTAGTACTAAATACTTGTAACTTAAGTCTTACAAGTTAGAACATGAAAGATCTGTCCATGGACATTGGAAACGGCAATGTCCGAAGAAAGAAGAATCATAATCTCCAAAGTGGTGGCGGCCATAGTAGATACTAGATCCGCTACCCAAGCCTCGTCGCACATAGGTCATGGTGGTTTGAGCCAATGCAGCCATTGGGCTCTTGTTCAAATGCAGTCGAGATGCAAAACATTCCCACACCAAAAATCGCCCAACAAAAAAAAAAAAAAAAAAACACGGACGACTCATGTACGGAACGTACGAGTCGTACAGTACGGTACGGAACATACGGAACGTCCCGTACGTCGAACGTGGACAACCCTGGTCCAAGGATAATCCATACTGACCCCAAACCTCCGTAGAAGTGATAGCTGGAGGGGGAGAGTGCTCATGGAAGAATCACCATGCAATTGGTATGAATCCTGCTCTAGTCAAGCCAGGAATGCCCGCTTGAGTCCTTGACCTATGAAAGGGCCAAATTGACCTATCAGAAGTGATCAAAATAAGACATCAGCTACGCCCAAAAAATGCCATCCTGCATCATACGTGAGAAGAGTGTACTTTGAGGATACAAGAGAACCATGGTGCAGGCTTATGTAGCACCAGCCCAAAAGACCGGCCTAAACTCAAGACTCATGAAGCAATGCCTTCCTCCACTTCTAACATGCCCAAAGGGCGGCCAGCCCCAAACAGTGAAGGGCCAAGAAAAGCGAAACAAAACGGTAGTGTCGTGAAATGAAGCAAATGAGACCCCATCATATCAAGCCTCTTTTTCTATGAACGCAATAGCTATGTCTACAAAATAAAGGTCTACAACTCAAAATAACTGCAATCAGTGAAGAAAAGCTTTATGTGGCGATTTGAATTCGTGCTTACAATTTACCTGACTGCATAATTTGTGCAAAACAGACTAAAAGAAGAACAAACTAAGCACATTTCGTATCAAAGATGTGCTCCCATTGAACAAAATTTCCTTTGCCACTGACCCTGTCATGCATGGAAAAAGGATCGATCTTTGGAAGCAATTTTATCGCTCTCCCAATGGCCTCTACCATGTTTTCTGGAACAGGTTCTGCCAGCACAATCATATCAGGAGGTAAAACCTGATCAACAAAACGAGTGATCTCTCTCTCTCTCTCTCTCTCTCTCTCTCTCTCTCTCTCTCTCTCTCATGTCATCCCCAACCTCACCTATGGCAACAAGCAAACTCAAATATATGCTTCACTCCAAACGAATTTCCATCATTGAATTGGAAATGAAAGCATGGAGAAAAGAGATGGAAGATTGGAGGAACGCGAAGACCGTTTTCCTCCGAGAAAATGAAGAAAAGGAGAAGAGGTGGAAGGACGAGAAGGGTCATCTTCTCAACAAGATCGCCACGTTGGAGAATAGCATTTTGGACCTCCACAAAGAAGTGTTGGAAACACGGTCAAAAAATGGGCTTGAAGAGGGGGAATTTCAGCCCTCTTTGAGGGAAGAAATTGACAACATCAATGAGGAGAAGAAGTCATGGGCCGCGGTCATATCCGAAACGCAAAAGAAAGTAGAGGAGGCCGAAAAAATGGATTGAGGTTGCCAAGAAAGGGAAAGGTAAGGAAGCTCCTTGTACACCCACTCTTATCAACATGACCCTCGAAGAGGAACAAAGAAGGAGGGTGCGGGCTCTACATGTGAGGGTAACCGGCCTCAAGGACATAAACAATGTGGAAAAAGAGGTCACAAGCCTCACATCAATGATGGGGGTGGAGAAGCCTTCACACACAAAGGCATGGAGAGTGGGCAAGAAGAGTGAGGGCCCGGAGAATCTTCAAAGGAAAGAGCTCTCATACTACGCTTCCCTTCATTGGAAGAGAAGAAGGAATTCTTGAGAAAGAGACCTACTCTCAAGAAGACAGGTATTTTCTTAGGCGATGACCTCACTCTCTCACAACTTGCGCATATGAGAGAAGTAATGCCCGAGATTCAAGCGGCAAGGGAGAAGGGGAAGATGGCCTTTTACAGAGATGGTCGGGTGGTGATTGTAGAGCGGCGCTCTACATGACGGTGCGAGACCTATGGGACCACATTGAGGATGGCGACTTGGAATTGTAATGGGTCTATGAGGTTGGATGTTGGTGCCTTTGAGGACAGTTTCAGAGACAAGGACATTGTTTTCTTTTCAGAGACTCACCAGGCCCCTGGCCAACTGTTGCCACATGGGGTGGGATACAAATGGGAGACAGCCCACAGAACAGTCACGAGATCTGAGCATGGGAGTAGAGGTTCAGGAGGAGTAGCGGTGTTGTTTAGGGAGGAGCTACAGCCACTACTACATATTGTACGGAGAGATGATCAGGCTAGATACATGTGGGTGAGGCTGAGAGCTGACACAGGTCGATTTCTATATATTGCTATATGTTACTTCCCCCCCAGTACGTCAGTATATGCTGTATCCAGAGGGCAGTCGCCTTTCTCAATTCTAGATGATGATATATGGGAGTTTTCTAGGGATGGTGATATCATCCTCCTAGGAGACTTCAATGCTCGAACGGGCAACTGTCAGACAGTCTTCTACGACACCTCAGATGAGATGCTTAGAGAGTTGGATGTGGGTGAGCTGGGGTTTGACAGATGCTCACATGACAGAGAGCAGACTGAGTATGGGAGATACCTCACGGAGATGACGACTACACATGGGCTAGCCATACTTAATGGCTTACAGCGGTTTCCTGGAGCAGCAGGCTTCACATGCTTTCCACACAGACATGGGGCCAGTACAGTGGACTATGTTATGACACAGCCGAGCTTTATTCCTTGTATTCAGGATTTCACGGTGGGAGCCAGACCAGTGGGCGTAGCAGTGGATCATGCTCTCTTGACACTGTCCGTATCTTTTCAGTTTAGTACAGCCCAAAAATCAGGAGGCAGGTCACACACCCGTTATACATTTACACCAGAGACTGACTCGGTTTATACAGAGGCGATCTGGGATCGTCTATGCACAGTTGCTCCAGGCCTCTCAGTAGAGGAGTGCACTACTTTATTGACTGAGACACTACATGATGCAGCATCAGAGGCATACCCACACACTCAACCGGATCGGAGGCGACATTCTGGGAGCATGCCCCAGAATAGTTGGTATGATGAGGAGTGCAGAGAGATGAGAGCCCAGCTTCAGAGGGATCTTCATTTAGGAGTCATCACCTACAGACAGTCGCGGATTGCTTTCCGGCGCCTTGTGCGAAAGAAGAAACGAGCTTACCTGGCCCAGATGGAGCGAGACTTGTATCAGTTGTTCTTGAGTAGAGACTCAGGCGAGGCATGGCGACTCTTCCATGAGCACTCCCCTCCCCCAGTGATTACTTCTCCTGATGTGTGGGGCCAGTATGCGACATCGTTATATACGGTTCCTGGGCAGGATCCCCTTCCAGATCCTACAGAGCCATGTCCACCTACGAGCACCTTCTTTACCACTGAGATGGTAAAGAGAGCCATTGACAGGATGAGGACCAGGAGGGCTTACGATCATGACGGTCTAGTAGCGGAGCACTTTATACATGCTAGGGATATGCTGATGGAGGTTCTTGCAGTGTTGTTCAATCGTGCCATGTGTGAGGGATTACCTGAGACTTGGAGATTGTCTACTATTGTGCCTATATTCAAGGCAGGTGATCCTACAGAGCCTGGAAATTACCGCACTATTATGGTTGGACACACACTGGCACGATTGTATGCATCCATTATTGAGCAGCAGTTGAGTAACTGGGCAGAGGGTGAGGGTGTACGGGCAAAGGGACAGGCAGGTTTCAGGAGGGGTTTCTCCACTCTTGACCATATTCTGACACTCAGAGCTATCATTGAGGAGGGCAGGTCACATGGGAGACGGATTTATTGTAGCTTTGTGGATTTCCGCAAAGCATTTGACATGGTACCGAGAGCTCGGCTGATGCGCAGACTGCAGGAGATGGGGGTGCCCACAGTGTTGATTTGGGGGATTATGGCTTTATACAGATCAGTGATGGGACATGTACGCACCCCAGAGGGGATATCTGACTTAGTTCACTCCACTATCGGGGTGAAACAGGGTTGCCCATTGTCTCCTACTCTATTTGGTATGTATGTTGATGAGGTGTCTGATTACATTGACAGAGAGGGTGATAGAGGTGCCCAGCTGGCAGGGACGTGGATCCCATTGTTGTTATATGCTGATGATATTGTCTTGATCTCTGACTCACCAGAGGGTATGCAGCGACAGTTGGATGCATTACACAGTTTTGCAGAGGATAGTGGATTGTCTGTAAACCTTGGTAAAACCAAGGTCATGGTGTTTAACACCACACCGCAGTGGATCAGGAGATCGGCACCGACCTTCACGTATGGTCAAGAGATTGTGGAGTATACAGATGCATACACTTACCTTGGGATAGTCTTCACTGGGCCGAGGTTTTCTTTGGGGAGAGCAGCAAAGACTAGACTGACCAGAGCTTATGCGGCCTTGGGAGGCTTGGAGAGGATGTGTTCGCAGGTTCAGTTCCAGGAACCTCGGACAAAGTTATGGCTCTTTGATACTTTAGTAGCCTCAGCTATGATGTATGGGGTACAGGTATGGGGACCTTCTGTAGGCCAGGATGGTTGGAGAGGTATGGAGAGGCCCTTGGTATCTATGATCTCCGATTGATTAGAGCCAAGGCCTCCGTACCTCACGCGATCATTCGAGCAGAGCTAGCTGCCCCCCCCATGGAGATTGAGGCGCTTACCAAATCAGTGTCCTTTGTGCACAGCCTATGGGATACTACTAGAGACAGATATGCTAGATTGGCCCTTGAGTCTTCCAGACAGTTAGCTCTACAGGGGGACACTTCATGCTGGTATGCACAGATGACTTCATGGTTTCAGACGCATGGCTTCACCATGGACAAGTTGCCCCCTTTCCAGTATTCTCTTCAGGCACCCTCGCTGTCTCTTACACGGGTGGAGATCACTAGACTCATTCGTCAGGACCTGATCCAGCTCGACACCAGGAGGACATGGATAGAGCCGCCTCAGGAGTTGAGCACAAAGATGGCTTTCTATAGAGAGCATCTTCTCCACCTCACAGGAGATGGGTTTGTGATTCGACCCAGCTACATGGACACACATATGTCTCATGGTTTGCGTTGTGCCATTGGTCAGATACGCACATCCTCACATCAGCTCGAGATTGAGACCGGTAGATTCAGAGGGATACCAGCAGACAGCAGGATATGCCGATTATGCCAGAGAGAGCCAGAGACAGAGTTGCACTACATATGTCATTGCACAGTGTTCTATGAGATACGGGGGCGTTTCCACTGCTTATTCAGAGAGGGTTTTGGTCCTCTATCTAGGGTCATGAGTTATGAGGATCAGAGATGTCTTGGACTATATCTACTTGAGTTACACAGGTATAGAGACACTTTACTGGGGAGAGCTAGAGAGAGGCAGTCCCAGAGACACATTACAGATTTCTTTTCACTAGATATGGGACAGCCAGAGGAGCAGCCACCACTGCAGAGCTCGTCCCACACTCATTCGACCACTACTGGCACTCTCATCGACCGAGCATTGGAGCTACAGAGATACAGACGACCGCGACTGAGGAGAGGAGCTACACAGCATCGACGGAGACTACAACAGAAGATTCGAGCCATACTCTCTCGACATCCAGAGTGCAGATGAGGATGGATCCTCACCATTTCTTCCATCTTTGTTTCACACACTGTTACATCCAGTTTACCGGGTACCTATTGTATCAGCTGCTACACCCACGTAGTTTTAGATTGTAGTAGTAGTAGTAGTATTTTGTTCCACTTCTAGTTCTTTTCTAGTTCTTTTGTACCCAGACATGGTATTAGATTCACTATTTTGTAACTGATTGGTCTCATAGGTCATTTTGGCCTTTTGAAGACGTTAATATAACATTTCATTTCATTTCATTTCTCTCTCTCTCTCTCTCTCTCTCATACTGACATTTGCTAATTATGATACTTGGTTTTTAGTCAAAGCTATGTACCTCTGGAGATGTTCCAGTCCCCAAAAAGTTTGGAATCGTGTCCCAGAAGAAAGTGCAAAAAAAAGACCCAGATTGTGTTGAAGCAGGATGTCCCTCTACTGGGTAAGACAGGCCAGCTTATGACAGTAAAGAGAGGATATTTTCGAAACTATCTTTACCCATTTCAAATTTGGCAAAGCACAAGTTGCTACTCCTGAGTTCCTCAAAGCGATAAGATTGGAAGAGGAAAAGGAGGAGGCTGAGAAACAAAAAAAAACGATGGCGTGAACTCCTCCTGCCTTCCACTCGCGCTGCGCGCAGGTGCTTGCTGGCTGTTTCGCACATCGTTTTTGCAGGCAGATTAGGGTTTGCATCAGTCTGCAGCAGCCAAATTAGGGTTCGCGGCAGCGAGCAGGCCCAGCAGGTCTCTCTCTGAGCGCGTAGGTCATTGTGTCTCTCAATACGCAGGCCATCTCTCTCAGCGCGCAGGCAGGGCTGAACGCACAGGGCGGGGAGCTGCTGAGAGCGACGCACAGGGCTGCAGGGCAGGTGGTCTGTGCGAGCAGATTGGGGGCTCGTGCTGGCGCAGATTGTGACAAGGCCTGCGCAGGCAGCAGGACGAGCAGGTTCGCAGGTTGCTGTGTCTCTCTCTCTCTCTCTGCGCACGAACTGAAGGCTGAGGGCATGAGCTTTTGCTGATGGTGTTGGGGGCTGCCATCCAACAAGTCACGAGCAGCTTATCCAGCAGGTTGAGAGCAGCATATCCAGCAGATTGCGAGCAGGCCCAGCACGTAATTTGCAAGCAGCTTTAACGTTCTTGAGGCAGCGCAGGTATTTTGCAAGCAAGGGGGCACCTTGATGAATAAACATAGACCAACGGAAGGCCTTGGGGGAAAAATCAGAAATTAAACGCAACCGGGCACAAGCAGTAGCGCAACACAGCAAGCTAAAAACAGAATCAGCAGGGATTTTCAGGACCTTCAGGATTTTTTCACAGCATGAGGAAACTGAATGATAAAGCCGACCCCCTAGAGGATGCCATTCAAAAGTGCAAAGAGGAAATGACGGAGACTATTACCAAGATGAACCGCAATCTATTGGGCACAATAAAAATGCTCGAAGGACGCGTCCTGATCCAAGAAAGCAAGATAAACGCACTGGAAGACCGAGTGATGACCCCCAAGATAAACGCACTATAAGACAGTGACGACTCTTGAAGAAAAGGCCAACTCTTAAAGAGACGGGCATTTTTCTGGGGGATGATCTTACCCTCTCGCAGATCGCTCATATGCAGGAAGTAATATCAGAGATTAGAGCGGCAAGGGGAAAAGGTAAGATTGCCTTTTACCAAGATGCAAGAGTGGTAATACTGGAGCGACGCTCCACATGACGGTGTAAGACTTATGGGATCACACTCAAAGTGGCGGCCTGGAACTGTAATGGATCCATGCGTCTTGATGTGGGTGCTTTTGAGGATAGCTTTACTGGAAGAGACATCATCTTCTACTCTGAGACACACCAGGCCCCCGGGCAATCCATGCCTCACATCAGTGGATACAGATGGGAGACAGCTTACAGACAGGAGACACGCTCAGAACACAGAGGATGGGGCTCGGGGGGAGTGGCAGTGTTATTTAGAGAGGATTTGCAGCCATTGATACATATAGCCCACAGGGATGAGCAAGCTAGGTACATGTGCCATGTGGCTGAGATTGAAAGCAGAGACAGGCAGATATCTCTACATTGCTATTTGCTACTTTCCCCCGAGTACATCGGTCTATGCATCACCCAGAGGACAGTCCCCCTTTTCTATTTTGGATGATGACATATGGGAGTTCTCTAGAGATGGTGACATTATCATTCTAGGGGACTTCAATGCTAGGACTGCCCATCACCAGACAGTGTTTTATGATACTTCAGAGGAGATGCTGAGAGACCTAGATGTTGTAGAGACGGGCTTGTCCAGACCATCACACGATGCGGAATATACTGAGTATGGGCGACACCTGATAGACATGGGCATTGCACATGGACTGGCCATCTTGAATGGCCTACAGAGGTTTCCTGCTTCGGGAGGCTTCACATGCTTCCCACACAGACATGGAGCCAACACAGTGGACTATGTCATGGCACAACCGAGCCTCGTCTCTAATATCCAGGACCTCATGGTTGGACCCAGACCTGTTGGTGTGGCAATGGATCATGCTCTTGTGTCGCTGACCATCTCTTTTCAGTTTAGTGTAGCACACAGGCTATGGGCAGTAGTCCCTACTCGCTACACCTTCACGCGGGAGATGGACTCTGTTTACATAGATGGGATCTACAGACGCCTATGCACAGAGGAGCCAGGGCGACCTCTGGAGGAGCTTACCACTATACTGACACAGACACTACATGATGTAGCAGCAGAGGCATACCCACATACCCAGCCTAAGCAGAGACGTTGTTTGGGGAGCATGCCCCGGAACAGCTGGTATGATGAGGAATGCCGGGACACTAGAGCTAGACTTCAGAGGGAGGTGCTTTTGGGGGACATCACTCACATGCAGTCACAGATTGACTTCCGACGCCTAGTGCGGCGGAAGAAGAGGGCATTTTTGGCTCGCCTAGAGCAAGATCTATACCAGCTATTCTTGAGTCAAGACTCGCGTGAGGCGTGGAGGCTCTTTCATGAGCACTCCCCCCCCCCCCCCCCCCCCCCCCCCCCCCCCCCTCTGCCATCACTTCTACAAAGGCTTGGGGCCAGTATGCATCATCTTTGTACACAGTTCCTGAGCAGCCCCCCCGATCCATGCCCACACACATGTGTTTTTTTCACCGCTGAGATGGTGAGGAAGGCCATTGACAGGATGAGGACTGGGAGAGCATATGATCATGATGGCTTAGTGGCTGAGCATTTCATGCATGCCAGAGATTTACTAGCAGAGCTTCTAGCAGTTATGTTTAACCGTCCCATGTGTGAGGGCTTGCCTGATACTTGGAGCCTATCTACTATTGTACCTATCTTCAAGTCGGGAGATCCTATGGAGCCTGGGAACTATCGCACTATCATGATTGGACACACATTGGCACGGTTGTACGCATCTATTCTTGAGCAGCAGCTAAGTAGATGGGCAGAGAGGGAGGGGATACGCGCAACCGGGCGGGCACGTTTCAGGAGGGGTTTTTCAACTCTTCACCATATCTTGACACTCAGAGCCATCATTGAGGGCAGATTGCGTGGGAGACGGATCTATTGCAGCTTTGTGGATTTCCGCAAAGCATTTGACACAGTGCCCACAGCTAGATTGATGCGCAGATTACAGCAGATGGGAGTACCCACAGAGCTCATTTGGGGGGTGATGGCATTATACAGGTAAGCAGTGGGGCATGTACACACCCCAGAGGGTCTATCCACACCGGTTTACTCCACTATTGGGGTGAAGCAGGGCTGCCCGCTCTCTCCTACTCTATTTGGTATGTATGTAGATGAGGTTTCTGACTACATTGAGAGAGATGGTGATAGAGGTGCACAGTTGGCAGGGACATGGATTCCACTATTGTTATATGCTGATGATATTGTTTTGATCTCTGACTCTCCGGAGGGGATGCAACGTCACCTGGATGCTTTGCATAGGTTTGCCCAAGAAAGTGGTTTGTCCGTCAACCTTGGTAAAACCAAGGTCATGGTATTTAATACCACCCCACAGTGGATCAGGAGGTCAGCGCCCGCCTTCACATACCGCCAGGAGAAGGTGGAGTATACAGATCCTTACACTTACCTTGGAGTGGTTTTTAGTGGGCCAGCATTTTCATTGAGGAGGGCAGCAGAGACTAGATTGACCAAAGCCCATGCAGCATTGGGTAGATTGGAAAGGATGTGTTCACAGGTCCAGTTTCAAGAGCCTCGGACGAAGCTCTGGCTCTTTGACACATTGGTGGCTTCTGCAGTGCTTTATGGAGCTGAGGTTTGGGGACCTTCACTGGACCATCATGGGAGGACAGGCCGCAATGATGGATGGGGTGACATGGAGAAGAATCTGGTCTCTATGATCTCGCGGCTCATTAGGGCCAAGGCTTCAGTACCACGTGCTATTATACGAGCAGAGCTGGCTGCCCCCCCACTAGTGGTTGAGGCGCTCACCAGATCTGTCTCCTTCATGCACCGCATATGGGAACTTCCCAGAGACAGATATGCACGCCTTGCACTTGAGTCCTAACAACAGTTAGCCATGCAGGGAGATATAGCATGCTGGTATGGGGAGATGACATCATGGTTTCAAGAGCATGGGTTCAGCATAGACAGATTGCCTCCTTCCAATACTCACTGGATGCGCCCTCTCTGACTCTTACAAAGTCCAAGATCACCAGGCTCATTCGCCAAGACTTGACTCAGCTAGACACCAAGAGGACATGGATACAGCCAGTACAGGAGCTGGGCACGAAGATGGCTTTCTACCATAGTTACCAGGAACGGGAAACCGGAACGGGAACAGGGAATGGGAACGCGGAACAAAATGCCATTCCCTGTTACGGGTACTCACGTTTGAAACACGGAACGGGGATTCGGAACGAGAACTTGGAATGGGAACGGGGAACAGAGACCTGAAAACGGCCATTCCCTGTTACTATGCTTTCTACAGAGAGCATCTCCTCCAACTTACGGAGGATGGTTTTGTGATGAGGCCCAGATACATGTGCACCACCACATCTTGATTCTGCTGGGATCGAGACTGGGAGATACAGCGGAGTACCAGCAGAGGCCAGGACATGCCCCCTGTGTGACATCGAGCCTGAGATAGAGTTGCACTACACATGCCACTGCCCCGTCTACTACGAGATACGATGTAAGGATTCTAGGTACTAATCCTTAATTAAGTACTTAAACTCATGATTAAGACTAAGAAACTTGAACTGTACTCGAGACAAGACTTAGTAGACTCTGTGTTTGATTCATTGAAATGTGTGATACAAGGGCTCCTTATATAGGAGACGAATAGACACAAATGAAAAGACACATCTCTTGGTGAAGAGACATGACTTTAGACGTAAAGACACGTCCTTTCGGCGAAAAGCTGCAACCATTGGGCGAAGAGTCGCACCCGTAGAGCGAAGGGGTGTGACCAGTCGTCGAAGGAGTGTGACTTTTGGCGAAGAGACACGTCCTTTGGGCGAAGGGGTGTGACCATCCAAGCGCAGGGGTCCTCCTTGGCATGGCACTTCGCGTATCTGCAACTAGGAGTAGATGTATTGCTGTTAACATAGTCACAATCGTGACATTTCCTCCCATTTAAAATGAGAGCCCGTGTCAAATAAATGACTTCTGATGTTGATAGAACTCTGGAAAAGCATTGAATCTTCGAAAATCTTGAATCTTTGAGTTATCTGAAGTCTTTGTCTTGAACCTTTGCTTTTTGCGAAACTTTTTTGCTTTGATTGCTAAGTCCCATATCATTGCATTGTTCAAAGACTTTTTAGAGTAATCTGGCTTAATCAGGTTGACTCTAAGAGGTTGATCTTCAAAATCTTTCGTGTGATGTAAGCCTTCTGGTTCAAAATCTTCCAATAACTGTGAAATATTTGGGGAAGAGGAAATCTTCTCAAGATACTCTTCAAATGGGGTAACTTCAACTTTATGAATCACTGGAGAGGATTTTGGCTTGAGACTGTAATCATCTTCCAATAACAAATCCCAAAATTCTTTCATCTTCTGGAACTGTAACTTCATGACTTATAATTGGCATATCATCATCCAGTAAAGAATCAAAGAAAGCATAGTCGTCTTCAGACTCGAAATTTGCAACTATGTTCTTATCTGTCTTCATCGATTGATTCAGGAGAAGTTAATGAATTCAAAAATTCATCAATTATAATATCTGCATCTCCATCGGAAATCATACTCTCTTCATAATCCACTGGATCATGTTGTTTGACTTGTACACGTGAGGCTTGAATTACTCTTTCCGCATGAGAAAGCCCGTGTAAAGTCAATTCACGTCCATCTTTGAACAAATTGATAGTATGTCCTCGAAAGCTAATTGCTGGATCATATTGGAATAACCAATGCTGACCAAGAATCATGTCGTAATAAGATAAAGGCATGACTTCAAAATCCAGTTGATCTACATAAGTTTGAATCTCGAACTGTAACTGTCGAACTGTCTGATCACAAGTCAAAATTGATCCATCTGCTAATTCCACATCATATAAGTGAGATGTCTTCTGAGTTGGTAAGCCAAGTTGTTGAACTATCTGAGTGCTGACGAAATTATTCGAGCAACGCTGTCCACCAAAATATTGATGGAGCGACCATTGAGTAGTCCAAGAAGGCTCAAAACTTGCTTTGAGAGAGGCTCCAAAACTGAAGAATTGCATGGAGCATGCTTCATAAGAATACTCGTATCCTCTGAGACACGAATCGTATTGACCACAGATTTTCCTTTATCCTTAACAAATTCTGGTTGATCAAAATTCGATGATGTTTCCGGGTTGGAATTTCTTTTCGAATTAGACGGATTTGGTCTCTTTGGACATTGATACCATCTATGGTCACCACTGCAAATTGTACATAATCCTTCCTTCTTTGAAGTCGAAGATGCATTTGACGAAGAGCCTTGCTGAGTATTGGAAGGTTGATCTTGAGAAAAATCACGTCCTTTACCACGATCAAGTGGAGGAACATGTGAAGAAGATCTGCTTTCAGATTGTCGATCTTGAGAATAGAACCCTGAAGTTGAATAAGGTTGCGTTGCTTGCTGTCTGAACTGAGACTGATGTTGCTGACTTTAACTATAGCTGTCTCTACGATCGCCTGTGAAAAGCGAGCGCTATTTGAAGATCTGTTACTAGGGAGAAAATTCCGTGTAGGGCGTCGATTATCGCCAAGACGCTCCACATAGGAAATTGCAGCATCCAAAGTGGTAGGGTTGTATTTGTGCACATCGTCCTTCAGGTTGGGTTCGAGTCCGTCGATAAAGCTGTGAAGTTTATCATAGGGACTAAGAGTCTCTATCTCCAGAGTTAGTCTTTGGAACTCTGTGATATACGTGGCCAAGGAACTTGTCTAGCTCAGGCGGCGAAGAGAGGACCGGGCTTGAAAATCCGCATTGGCAGGTTCGAATGCCTTGCGAATAGCACGCCGGAATTTATCCCAAGAAGATGCGTGTTTACCATCACCAACCCGTCGTTGCCACCAAAGAAATGCTGTGTCTTTGAGCAGAGAACTAGCAAGTGCAACTTTTTTACTCTCGACTAAGTCCGTATTCGATAAGTAAATCTCCATTTTAAACAACCATTGGTCCAGCACGCGCTTGTTGCGGCGACCAGTGTATGGTTCCGACAGTTTAGCATCAAGCTTCTTCTTCTGTGCAGCATTAAAAATTTTATAAAGTAATTGAAGTTCGCAATTGTCTACCTCATCAGTTGGATCTGGTTCGTTTGGTTCGTCCACTGAAGCTTCGGAAGAATGTGTTGAAGATGCTGCATTAGTAGTTCGAGAAACAGCAGGTCGACTTCGAGAAGTGTTTCCTGTGTGCATTTCATCCAAGCGAGTGTGGAGTGATGCAAGGCTTATAAATAGTGTGGTCATCTGCTCCTTGATAAGAGTAAGGGCATCGTCAAATTGACCACCTCCATCCTGAGAATTTGGCATGGTTACGCCTCAAAAGGAACTCGAACAGGTGTAAGTTCTGGGTCGGGAACAGATTCTGGGAAGAGACTCTTCTGGGAGTACATCAAGGTAGCTCAAGTATGGCACGGGCACGCGGAACTCGTTGGCGTCGGCATCGATGCAACTGTGAGCACGAAGAGGAGCACCTAATAATTTTGGGGCCTTTTAAGTGATTAAGTGTTCACATGGGCTTTGAAATTTTAGGGCATGTCAGTCAATGTTGGCCGGCCACTTTGGGGCTGAAATTTTGGGGTATTTTAATAAGTTAAATGGATTCTAGGTGCTTTCACATGGGCCTTTTCAATTATGGGTTTTGGCCGGCCACCTAAACTTTAGAATGGGCAAATTTGCCCAGCGTCAAAATAAGGCTGTCATCGTTAAAATCTGCCCAGCGTAAGAAGAAAGAGGCCAGCCAGCGCGTGGAAATAAAACCCAGATCGCTGGTCTTTTTGCTCATGCAATGGGTGCGCCAGAGTGAAAGGGTGCGCCAGCGTGAAAGGTCACGAGTGTGAAGGGCTGCCCACGCAAGGGGTGAGCATGTGAAGAGTTGGCTCCAACGGGTACACTGCTGCATATGCCAAAGGGTGCAGTGTCCGGGTACGCAACACACATACTCTGGGTACGCCACACACTCACACACACTGCTGTCCCGTTTCTGTTTATGCTGCTTTTATATGCGTAGAATTAAATCAGTTACCTCAGACCATCGGCAAAGAGGTTGAATTCCATCTTTCTTCTGCTTCCATACAACTCCAGGAAAAGGGGGGGAGAGGGTAGCGGCGAGGGCAAGGGGCTCACAACCTTCGGGTCCTCGGAAAAAATTTTGCTCTGATACCACTGTGAGGATTCTAGGTACTAATCCTTAATTAAGTACTTAAACTCGTGATTAAGACTAAGAAACTTGAACTGTACTCGAGACAAGACTTAGAAGACTCTGTGTTTGATTCATTGAAATGTGTGATACAAGGGCTCCTTATATAGGAGACGAATAGACACAAATGAAAAGACACGTCTCTTGGTGAAGAGACATGACTTTAGACGTAAAGACACATCCTTTCGACGAAGATCTGCAACCATTGGGCGAAGAGTCGCACCTGTAGAGCGAAGGGGTGTGACCAGTCGTCGGAGTGTGACTTTTGGCGAAGAGACACGTCCTTTGGGCGAAGGGGTGTGACCATCCAAGCGCAGGGGTCCTCCTTGGCATGGCACTTCGCGTATCTGCAACTAGGAGTAGATGAATTGTTGTTAACATAGTCACAATCGTGACATACGAGGCCGCTTCCATTGCTTGTTCAGAGAGGGCTTTGGACCATTCTCTAGAGTCATGCGGTACGAGGATCAGAGATGCCTGGGTTTGTTTTTGCTCGAGCTGCGCAGACACAGAGAGAGTCTGATGAGAGGAGAGGCTAGCCAGTCTCAGAGACAGATCACAGACTTTTTTAGTGCTGCCACTGGACACATGGAGGAGTTACTACCACAGCAGCGCCCGTCGCTTTACACTAGGGGAATATTGATCGACCGAGCGACTGAGCTGGGGAGATCCATACGCCCACGACTGAGAAGGACTACACAGCATCGACAGAGGCTGCATCAGAGGATTCGGGTCACTTTGGCTCGACATGCACGACGCCTGGTGAGACTACTGACCATGGAGGAGATTGATGAGATCCGCCAGCGACCGATGCTGGATCTCCTGTGATCTAGCTATCCCAGCTAGCTGTTTTAGCTGCTTAGTCCAAACCCAGCAGTCTAGGATTCCACAGTATTTTATTTTGTCTTTTTGTCATTCTGTCATCTTGTTACTCTGACTTTGTATCAGATCCACCACATTGTAACTTTCTGGTCTCATAGGTCACTTTGGCCTTTTAAAGACGTTGATATAACATTTCATCTCTCTCTCTCTCTCTCTCTCTCTCTCTCTCTCTCTCTCTCTCTCTCTCTCTCTCTCTCTCTCTCTCTCTCTCTCTCTCTCTCTCTCTCTCTCTCTCTCTCTCTCTCTCTCTCTACGCGCACTGCCTGCCTTGACCTGCTGCGTGCCTAGCTGCTGGCCCTCCTGACGCACTGCCTGCCCTGCTGCGCACTGTTGTTAACGTGCTGCCTGCCATGCTGCACACTGCTGGTGCAACCCGCCCCGCCCTCGCGATGTCCTAGCAACCCCGCCTCCCCCTCGTGCTGCTCTACAACCCCGCCTCACCCTTGTGCTGCCTATACAGCCCTCCCCCCCTCGTGCCTTCCCCCCCCCCCCTAGTGCTTTCTCTCTCTGTTGCCTCCTGCCCAGCCCCTTCACGTTTCTCCCTGTAGCCCCGTCCCTCCTGTCACGAGGACGTGGCAATTGCTAACCTTAGATGTTGGTTTCTTCCAATGATTTTTGTTTTATTTTTGAGACCCTCTTTTTGAAGTTGCAAATGGTCGGACATTGTATGGCCAATGTGAACGGTAGGTTCACCCGCAGACGGGAAGTTGGTCGGCACTGGAATTCGTACAGTAAGAGGATGTCTAGGCTCAGAGCAAGATCATACAGGTCCCCCCCGTCGCACTTAGCAAGTTGGTGGATACTAGGAAGTGAACTCAATAAAGGCATAAAGTCAAGGTGGGATCACCAACAGAAAGTATCCGACAGTTGGGCCACATTGCACTTTTGGATGCGGTCCCAATGAGGATAGATGGTCAGAAGACCAGTGGGAGCCCGACGGAAGCATCTCCTAAAAATTAGGGAACTGCTATTTTGGGCCGTGAAATGTGTTCGCGTCATTACCTTCGGTATGACCAAGGGAACATTTTAGTACTCTGCTGCAAAGTCAACTGATGCACCAGTTGAGAGATTTTTAAGCAGGAAACCCAATGCGGGGAAATTGCATGTATGAGTGCCAAGTGGCACTTTGTGGTCAATTTACCAAGTCTGGGAGAACAGAACCCGTAACTGACTTTTGAGAGCAGTTTTGGAGGCTGTTAACTTGGATTTTCAGCCATTTCTCTCCATTTTTGAGCTTCCCATGACTTTGCCTAGGTCCAAGGAGCTCATTTTCAGCATTGGAAGGCATCAAATGCATGTTTACAGGGCTGTTTTGCTGCGTTTTCAGCGATACGCAGGTTTTGGCAGCCATGGAAATCTTCTCCTTTTTGCATCTATTTGTTCACAGATGCATTACAGGTTAAGGGCAGAAGAGGGGGCGCTCGATTTATGCTGGGAGGATGCTTCATTGAGAACCTGTCACAGGTTAAGAGCTATGGAGTGCTTTCTTTCCCTCTCATGTACAGTGTGGTGCTAGGAGTGATGCCCTGCACACTACACACTGCTCTCTTTCTCCCCTACGTGCAGTTATGTGATGCCTCACAAGAGGGCTACTCATTTGACTGATGTACAGTTGTGTGGGTTCATGCTTTTGTGCTGAGGCAAGAGCCTCCTTGAGCAGGAACAGGGGTAGCTAACTGCTACTCCAAAGCAGGCACTGGTGAGGGTCATAACCTCACCGTACAGGTGCAAAATCAGCGCTGTGTATGCGCTGTAATTTGACTGTTTTTCAGCCATACGGACGCCAGGATCATTGGGAATCGTGCCCCACTGGCAAAGGACAGTTAGGGGACTGTTTGGGGCTGAAAACAGGGCAAAAACCAGTAAATACAGCGTGCTGAATTTACTGTTTTTGGACAGGAATCAGAGGGTATACGTCAGTGCAAGCGAGTTCCAGCAGGGGAATGGGTTTCGCGCAAGTTTTGGGGCTGTTATGCTGCCGAAATTTGGCCAAATCAAATGGTATCTAGGTGGATACACGTGAAGGATTCCCAGGACCTTACCTTGTAATTTACCCTCCTAAAGAATAAAGAAATACCGAAAGGGGCGCCAATTTTGGGGCCTACAGGTTGTCGGCATCTGCTCGGAGCATTCTAGCTTCCGAGCTGTGTGTGTGATTAAGTGTTAATTCCCATCGCAGGTTCTCTTTGCAAAGTGCTCTGTGTGTGTGTATAAAGTAAAGAATTTCGGGTGAAAGCCAACGCCTACCGCCCTACGGGCCGGTTTCACCTCCCTTGGCTCCACTCGTAACACCCCCCCCCCCCCCCCCCCCCCTTGTACAACAGAAATTGGCGAAATTGGCAAAATTGCAAAATTGCATAAATTGGCAGAAATTGGCGAAATTGCATAAAGCGGGCTTTTGCTGTAATTTGCAGAAATTACAGGAAATGTACGCCATGTATGCTTAATGTGGGAGAACATGTATGCATAATGCGGAAGCACTTGTGTGTGTAGGTCTCCTTCCGCCGCAAAATTTCCTCTCCTTTTTGGCAACGACCAAACATGAGGAAGCAGAATGATAAGCCCGCCCCCTTTGAAGATGCAATTCAAAAGTGCAAAGAGGAAATGACCGAAACCATTGACAAGATCAATCGCCACCTATTAGGGACAATAAGAATGCTCGAAGATCGCGTTTTGGCCCAAGAAAGCAAGATCACTGCAATGGGAGATCGTGTGACGGCCCAAGACAGAGATTGCGTTACTCAAGAAGGAGCTCGCTGAGGCACGATCACGAAACACGCTTGAAGAGGGAGAATTGAACCCTCTATAATAGAAGAACTCAACACAATCAAAGAGCAAGTGCGAGCCATCAAAGAGCGGGAAGAGCAGCATAAAGAAATGATGACTTCTTGGGTGGACGTTATTACAAAGACTCAACAAAAAGCAAATGAGGCTGAGAAGTGGATTGAGGTTGCCAAGAAAGGGAAAAGCAAGGAAACAACATCCATACCCACCATTATCAACCTGACACTAGAAGAGGAGCAAAGAAGACGTGTACGCTCTCTACATGTGGGAATTTGCGGCCTTAAAGACAAAGATAATGTAGACGAAGAGGTAAAAGAACTCATGGCATTGATGGCGGTTCATGAGCCGATGCACTCAAGAGCTTGGAGAGTGGGCAACAAGAAAAAATGGGAGCAAGGGTAAACCCTCGAAAGAAAGGGCACTCATCCTTCGTTTTCCCTCCATGGAAGCGAAGAAGGACTTTTTGAGGAAGAGACCAACTCTTAAGAAGATGGGTATCTTTCTCAGGGATGACCTTACCCTCTCTCAAGTCGCCCATATGCAGGAGGTAATGCCAGAGATTAGAGCGGCAAGAGAAAAAGGTAAGATTTCTTTTTACCGAGGTGGAAGAGTGGTGATATCGGAGCCACGCTCCACGTGACGGTGTGAGACCTATGGGACCACACTCAAAGTTGCTACCTGGAATTGTAATGGATCTATGCGTCTTGATGTGGGTGCTTTTGAGGAGAGTTTTACCGGGAGAGACATCATCTTCTACTCTGAGACACATCACGCCCCTGGGCAGTCTATGCCTCACATTAGTGGATACACATGGGAGACGGCATGTAGACAGGAGACACGATCAGAGCACACAGGACGGGGTTCAAGAGGAGTGGCAATGTCATTCAGGGAGGAGCTGCAGCCATTGATACCTATAGCCCGTAGGGGATGAGCAAGCTAGGTACATGTGGGTGAGATTGAGAGCAGAGACTGGCAGATATCTTTACATTGCTATTTGCTTCTTTCCCCCGCGTACATCAGTATATGCACCACCCAGAGGACAATCCCCCTTCTCTATTTTGGATGATGACATATGGGAATTCTCTAGAGATGGTGACATTATCATTCTAGGGGACTGCCCATCATCAAACAGTATATGCAGAGACGGGCCTATCCAGACTATCACAGGATGGGAAGCATATTGAGTATGGACGTCACTTGATAGACATGGGGACTGCACATGGATTGGCCATCTTGAATGGCCTATAGAGATTTCCCACTGCAGGAGGTTTCACATGCTTTCCACATAGACATGGAGCCAGCACAGTGGATTATGTCATGGCACAGCCGAGCCTCATCTATCCAGGATCTCATAGTTGGGCCCAGACCTGTTGGGGTGGCAGTCGATCATGCTCTTGTGTCGTTGACCATCTCTTTCCAGTTCAGCGCACAGTCCACGAGCAGCAACCTCTACTCGCTACACCTTCACGCTAGAGACGGATTCTGTATACATAGACGGGATCTACAGACACCTATGCACTGAGGGGCCAGGGCGACCTCTTGAGCACCTTACTACTATACTTACACAAACATTACATGATGCACCAGGAGTGGGCATACCCACACACCCAGCCTGAACAGAGACATCGTTCTGGGAGCATGCCTCAGAACAGCCGGTATGATGAGGAATGACGCCAAACTAGAGCTAGACTTTAGAGGGAGGTGCTTTTGGGGGACATCACTCACAGACAGTCACAGATTGACTTCCGACGCCTAGTACGGCGGAAGAAGAGGGCATTTTTGGCTCGACTAGAACAGGATCTATACCAGCTATTCTTGAGTCACGACTCGCGTGAGACATGGCGGCTCTTTCATGAGCAGTCCCCCCCCCCCCCCCCCCCTACCATTACCTCTACAGAGACTTGCGGTCAGTACGCATCATCTTTGTACACAATTTCTAGACAGTCGCCCCTCCCCGACCCCCCCAATCCATGCCCACGCAAGGCTGAGATGGTGAAGAAGGCCATTGACAAGATGAGGACCGGGAGAGCATATGATCATGATGGCTTAGTGGCTGAGCATTTCATACATGCCAAAGATCTACTAACAGAGCTTCTAGCAGTTATGTTTAAACGTGCCATGTGTGAGGGCTTGCCTGATACTTGGAGCCTATCGATTGTACCTATCTTCAAGTCAAGAGACCCTATGCAGCCTGGGAATTATCGCACTATCATGATTGGACACACGTTGGCACAGTTGTACGCATCCATTCTTGAGCAACAGCTGAGTAGATGGGCAGAGACGGAGAGAATGCATGTAGTTGGGCAGGCAGGGTTCAACAGAGGTTTTTCTACTCTTGACCATATCTTGACACTCAAGGCCATCATCGAGGAGGGCAGATCCCATGGAAGAAGGATCTATTGTAGCTTTGTGGACTTCCGCAAAGCATTTGACACAGTACCCAGAGCTAGATTGATGCGCAGATTACATGAGATGGGAGTACCCACAGAGCTCATTTGGGGGATCATGGCATTGTACAGATCAGTAGTAGGGCATGTACGCACCTCAGAAGGTCTATCTACACCGGTTCACTCTACTATTGGGGTGAAGCAAGGCTGCCCGCTCTCTCCTACCCTATTGGTATGTATGTGGATGAGGTTTCTGACTACATTGAGAGAGATGGTGATAGAGGTGCACCGCTAGCAGGGACATGGATTCTGCTATTGTTATATGCTGATGATATTGTGTTGATCTAAGACTCTCCGGAGGGGATGCAACGTCACTTTGATGCTTTGCATAGGTTTGCCCATGAAAGTGGTTTGTCTGTTAACCTTGGAAACCCAAGGTCATGGTATTTAATACCACCCCACAGTGGATCAAGTGGTCAGCGCCCGCATTCACATACGGCCAAGAGTGTCACGTGACACATCCAACCCTGTGTGTCCGTGGACAAGCTACAGCATGATTAGGGTTCAGTCAGTCCAATCAGTCTAGATTAGAAGTGATCTGGCACTTTTGTGAGTCTATTCGTAGACCGTGCATGCCCAGTCACTTAGTGTAGATGCATATCCTCTGGTTGCACACAGCATGATCATAAGCATTCCCATTAGAATCCTTCAGGGGAATTTTCCAGTGCATTTAGCCTATTTTCCCTATTTTTGACATTTTTCACTTATTATTTTTAAGTGACTTTTGTTGGAAAGTAGGTAGGGCAAATTGAGTAAGTTTGTATATAAGCAAACCTAGACTAGCACTAAATGGCAAAAGAGGCAGCAGGAGCTCCACCGCTCAACAGGCAACTTCTCAGCAAGACCAAGCCTTGGTGGTTTTCCTTCCAAGCGAAGATCCCATCACTGGCGTTTTCCAAGCAAGACTCAACCTAGAGTTTTCTTCATCTGCATCAGCCTTGCGTTTTCAGCATTGCATCATCGCCAGCAAGTCCCTTGCCTTAGCGTTTTTGCATCAGCAGATCGCCATCCACAACCCCATGCCTAGCGTTTTTGATCCCAGCAGGATTCAGCCCTAAAGAGTAGAAGATTCAGCCCGAAAGGACCAGCAATTTTCAGCCCTTAAGAACCTCAGTTTTCAGCCATAAAACCTGCAGATTTTCAGCGACAAAGACCTACAGAAACAGCTCCAAAATCAGCGTTTTGGATTGTAGCAGATTTCAGCCCATAGCGTTTTTGGACAGCAGATAAAAGATTGCAGATTTCAGCCCTTAGGTCGGTGTCGCCATCCCCGTCGTCATCGTCGACGTAGCCAAGACTTGCATCAATTCCATGCATTCAGTTTGTACCAGATTGTGCAATCATAATAGACCACTCTCGCCGACGAGAGTGGGGCCTTCAGAGGAGGGTTTTACAATGTCTCTGGTGTCGTATCTCTCTTCTCTCTCTATCTCTCAGTCTCATACACTTGCACGCACAGTGTCCATTCACTTTGTTTGTGATCATAGCACTCTCTCATTAAGAACGGAAGGCTCTACCTTCCATAAGAACAAAAGGAACCTTGAGCACAGTTCGGAGCACTCATCTTGAGCAAAGCGCAAACATTCATTCAGCTGCACCTTACAAAGAGACAGTGGAGTATACAGATGCTTACACATACCTTGGAGTGGTTTTTAGTGGACCAGCTTTTTCATTGAGGAGAGCAGCAGAGGCTAGATTGACCAGAGCCCATTCGGCATTGGTTAGATTCGAGAGGATGTGTTCACAGGTTCAGTTTTAGGAGCCTCGCACAAAGCTCTGGCTCTTTGACACATTGGTGGCTTCTGTATTGCTCTATGGAGCTGAGATATGGGGGCCTTCGTTGGATCATCACGAGAGGACAAGTCGCACTGATGGGTGGGGGGACATGGAAAAGCCTCTGATCTCTATGATCTCGCGGCTCATTAGAGCCAAGGCTTCAGTACCACGTGCCATTATCCGAGCAGAGCTAGCTGCCCCCCCACTAGTGGTTGAGGCGCTCACCAGATATGTCTCCTTCATACACTGCATGTGGGAACTTCCCAGAGACAGATACGCCCGCCTTGCACTTGAGTCCTCTCGACAGTTAGCCATGCAGGGAGATACGGCGTGTTGGTATGGGGAGGTGACATCATGGTTTCAGGCGCATGGGTTCAGCATAGACAGATTGCCCCCCTTCCAGTACTCACTGGATGCACCCTCTCTGACACAGTCCGAGATCATCAGGCTCATCCGTCGGGACGTGACTCAACTAGACACCGGGAGGACATGGATACAGCCAATACAGGAGTTGGGCACGAAGATGGCCTTCTACAGAGAGCATCTTCTCCAACTTACGGAGGACGGTTTTGTGACGAGGCTTAGATACATGGACACCCACTTGTCTCATGGGATACGGTGTGCTATTGGCCAGATACGCACATCTTCACACCAGTTACGGATCGAGACTGGGAGATACATCCGAGTGCCAGTAGAGGCCAGGACATGCCTCCTGTGTGACATGGAGCTTGTTGCCTCACACCAGAGGCACACTGATCAACCGAGCAACTGAGCTGGGGAGATCCAGATGCCCACGATTCCGGAGGATTACACAGCATCAACGGAGGTTACATCAGAGGATTCGGATCACCTTGGCCCAACATGCACGACGCTCGGTCAGATTGCTCACCATGGAGGAGATTGATGAGTTCCGCCAGCGACCGATGCTGCATCTCTTGTGACTTGTGATTTAGCTATCCTAGCTAGCTGCTTAGTTCACACCTATCAATTTAGGATTCCATAATATCTTATTTTATTTTGTCATTTTGTTACTCTTTGTATCAGATCCACCCCATTGTAACCCTCTGGTCTCATAAGTCGTTTTGCCCTTTTGAAGACGTTAATATAACATTTCATTTCATTTCATCTCTCTCTCTCTCTCTCTCTCTCTCTCTCTCTCTCTCTCTCTCTCTCTCTCTCTCTCTCTCTCTCTCTCTCTCTTTGGACACTTTTTTACACCCTTGTCAAAACCTTATTGAGCTTACTGTTAACCTCTTCAAATAAAATCTTTCATTTTATAGCACAACCTTTCTCCTTTATTTTCATGATGATTCTTCCCCCTCACCTAAAAATCCCCCTTATTTACACTTTTACCCCACTCTCTCATTCCCAAAAAATTGTACTATGAAACCTTGCCTTTAACCTACATCCATACCCAAATCACCTTAACTCCTCTCCCAGTACCCTAGTTCTAGTGAAAACAAATCTATAATCTGTCTCTCTAACTCTCTCTCTGTATAGCTCTCCCCAATAAAGTGTCTCTATATCTGTGTAACTCAAGTAGACATAGCCCAAGACAACTTTGATCCTCATAACTCATGACCCTAGAGAAAGGACCGAAACCCTCTTTGAATAAGCAGTGGAAACGGCCCCGAATCTCATAGTACACTATGCAATGACATATGTAATGTAGCTTTGTCTCTGGCTCTAGATGGGGGGGGGGGGGGGGGGGGGGGGGGGGGGGGGGGGGAGGAGAGAGAGAGAGAGAGAGAGAGAGAGAGAGAGAGAGAGAGAGAACTCACACAGTAGACACGGAGTGGCGAAGTTCCACTCCCAAATGCAATGGCCCCAAAACCCTTGCGCCCCTTTCAGTATTTCTTTTGCATTGCTTCAACAAGGTACAATTTTTCGGGCTTTGGGCTACTTCCACTGAACCTAGAATGCCAAAGAGAGAGCATATTTATAGGCCCTTGGCCCCAAAAGCAACTCTAGTGAAAATCTTTGTATCCAAAAGCTGGCACCCTCTCGCCTGTTTCGTAAAACGTGGATGTCTGTACAATATGACATGTCAGCAAGGTTCTGCAATTTACGGGCTTGTTCGTACAGTGCCACGTCAGCAAATTTTTAGGGTTCCCTTTTGCTCGGCCAGTTGTCCAATAAGTTGGGAAACTTTTTAGTGGCCCTAAACTCCTAGGGGTGTCACGTCGCCAAACTTGTGACATACCCCCCTCTTAAAAGAAGAGCAATCATCCACGATTAGACCTGCAAAACTCAATCCAATTCTTTAGCGGACACAACCTTTATGCATACAACAATGCCCATCAACACCACACAGCACATTCAGTAGCATGCATTACATCATACAATTCCACAATCACATTTTCATCCAGTCATCTCATCCTTGATAATCCAGCATAACAATGTTAGCCATCACACACATACCGTGCTGAGCTTTAAAGGGGTGTCTCGATGCACTAATATCACACACCCAAGCAATCTCATCTAATTTTGAACTATTGATGCACCAAGTTCATATGCTTAACAGATGATACAAAGTTCACATGTGCAAACATAAAACATAAAACATCCAGTTCAACCAAACACTTCCCAGACCGAAGTCTGCATCGTTCAAAGGGTTCCCAAGTACACCTAAACGCTCCCCAGACCGCAGTCTACGTTGACAAAATGCTTGACAGATGATTCAAAGTTCGCATGTGCAAGCATATAGCATAAAACATTCAGATTCAACCAAACGGTTTTAAGTCTGCGTCGTTCAGAGGATTCCCAAGTATAACTAAACGCTCCCCAGACCGAAGTCTGCGTCATTCAATGGCCATATACAACCAAACACTCCCAAGACGGTAGCCTACGTTGTTCAATGGTTTCTAGTTACAACTAAATGCCCCCTAGACCACAGTGTGCATCATTTAGAGGACCAAATACAACTAGATGCTCCCCAGACCGCACCTTGTGTTATCCAGAGGTTCTCAAACAATATTCAAACCAGCATTTGAACTAGAATCAAACAAGCTCTATTGGCACCAAGACAAGTTTAAAATAGGTAAATTCTATTTCTCATTGTAATCTTCCATAGCCTCCGTGGCCAACATTTTCAAGTTACCACCCCATTTTGCCAGAAGCTGCACTTCAAACAAGAATGTCATGTAACCCCAGGCAAAAATATTCTTGAAAGCTTTCGAAGTCCTTGGAGTGTGAGAACTCCATCACTACATGGCGTTGTCTTTGAGAAAAGTGGCAGCTCGAGAGATATTTAATATTTGGTGTAGTTCCCCACGGCATAAATATTGTCAAACTGCTGCAAAGACTATAAACTTTCTTTTGATCTTTCACTCCCAAAAAGGTGAAAAATGTTACTATAGATCCACCATCCTTGAAGTCCTTGGGCTGATCCGGTGCAAGTTCCGGAGGTGGATAATCGGGGTTGGCATACAAGCTCCAACCGTTATATCCAGATGGCAGTGGGGGAGGTGGTGGCAAAGGAGGTTGCACTGGGCAAAAGTCAACAGATGATTGCACCATGTATTTGTAAACTCCCCCAATCGGAATAGAAGACTATGTAGGTTGTCGAGAGGAGGCTCTTGTACTTTTTGGTGCTGAGGGAGAAAAAGCCTGAGGCAACAGAGGTGGCAACATGTTGTTCAGAAACTGCTAGAATCTCTGTAGAATCGGGAGGTTCTGTTGAGGGTGCTTCAAGGGTATGCCGCGAAGTTCCTTGAGAAGGAACTGCAGATACTCTGTAGAATCAAGAAGTGCCATCTTATTCTGTCTGTTCGAGAAAGGATCGGTGTGCTCTCAAAAGAGCAGGTACTTGAAGCTCGGATACCACTGTAATAGGAGGGCACCACGTGTCAACTATAAGAAAAAACTAGAACGGACATTTAGCACTCACTAAACAGGAGAGAGAGAGAGAGAGAGAGAGAGAGAGAGAGAGAGAGTTCACGCGATAGACACAAAGTGGCCGAGTTATCTCCAAGATGCACTTTCCCCAAAACCTTGGCATCCCTTTAGGTATTTCTTTTGTGTTGCTTCAACAAGGTACAACTTTCAGGGCTTTGCTCCGCTTCCACTAACTTGGAATGCCAAAGAGAGAGCCCCATTACATATTTAAAGGCCCTTGGTCCCAAAAGCAACTCTAGTGAAAAGCTTTGCACCCAAAAGCTCTTGATGCAAAAGCTAGCACCCTCACAGGGCTGTTCCATAAACATGGATGGATGTACAATATGCCACGTCAGTAAGGTTCCGTGATTTACGGGTCCGTCCGTACAATGCCATGGCAACACCTATGCCGTATTCTACAAACTTATCAGTACAATGCCACATCAGCAAATTATTAGGGTTCAGTTGTGATCAATGTGATCCCACTATTTATTTTTCTTTTAGGTATTTATTTTACTTATTTGACATGATACTCGTTAGGCAAATCCTGAGGGGGGTAACTAAAGAAACCCCAAGTAGGTATAAAGGTGCACCTTTGCCCCATTGTATAATCATCAATTCGTTTCCAAGTTGGTTGGTTCAAAAAACTCTCTCTCTCTCTCTCTCTCTCTCTCTCTCTCTCTCTCTCTCTCTCTCTCTCTCTCTCTCTCTCTCTCTCTCTCTCTCTCGTGCATTCTCTCCCTAACTCTACTCTTCCGCATCGTCGACTTTGACATTGTATCGCAACATATGACACTCTGATTGAAAAGCGAGGAGATGCAAACGGCAAAGAAGGAAGGCCGTTTCTCCTTGCCACAGGCTCAGCGTTTGCCGCAACGTTTTAAAACGCTGGAAAAACAGCTCGATATTTTTGTCTCTGGAAATCGCTTTTTGTGCTTCTCTAGCGATAGCATCTAGAAACCTCCTAGCCAACAGCCCACTTTTTTCCTACCTGCCTTGCATTGCATTTTGAAACGCTACTTCAACGAAGTGCCGCCTACAAATAGCTTTTTGAAACACCATGGAATCATGCGAGTTGGAATCATGCAAGTCGCCTATAGAGAGCTTTTCAAAACACAATGGAAACGGGCAGTGGAGCAACTATGATTTCAAGTGCGTTTTGGTCAAGGGGCTGCAAAAGGAGCTTTTTGAAGAGCCCTCCATTCCGGCCTATTTTGGGAGCTGTTTTTGCAGGCATTTTGAGATGCTAAAGAAATTGAAGAGCATTTTTGGAGCACGACTTTGTGAGTGTTTTGAAACGCTTACAGAAGAGGGGTGTCTTGCTCGGTAAAATGCTGCCTCCAGCGACAAAGGAGATACAAAATCAACACTCAAGCTATGGATAGTGTATCAACTAGTATCCAGTTAGCTGTCCCAGCACACACGAAGTTGCCTAAGTACGTATAACTGGTCAGTACACACTACAGGGCAGTACTAATTCAATTACCTCTTAACTTTACACAGAGGAATTAGAAGAAGAGAATACACAGATGCGTCCAGCGACTAGAATGTCACTAAGGAAGTAGCGCACTAAACCGCTTCCCATGTTGGCTCCACATCCCCCTCTGAAGAAAAAACATTGCGACAATGGATAACTACCATAATGTTCCAATAGTTTCTAGAAGTCAAAACATTAAAACCTCCACCCACATGCACCGGGACGAGTAACCAGCATACCACAAATCCAAAAGACTGAGCAACCGCCAATGTGGCTCAGGACTACAACCACCAAGATCCCACCAGCATTGTCGGCTCATGCAGAACATCCAGCAGACGCAAGAAGTGGGCAATGAAAAATCAAGACTAACATGGTCCTATAAGGCAGGGGAAGTGGGGAAATGCTTGGAAGACGTGGGGGAGAAGTCACAAACTGCTGACGTGTCAAAGCCTTGAAGAATGGAGCCAACTTACAGATGCCGGCCGAGGGGCCTAAACCCTAAGAAGAACAAGTAACAGAAGAAGAAGTCCAACCAACTTATGGGGAACCCGTCCGATGGGGCCCCAAGTGACATAAAGGATTAAAATAAAGCAGGACCCACACACACACAAAGAAAGGCTTGTGCATGAGCTGATGACGTGGCAATTGTACGAACACTGCGGATTTTTCGTTGCCTTATGACGTGGCAAACTGTACGGATTTCCACGTTTTGCGTTGACTACGGACATGGCAGCTGTACGGATTTCCCTGATTTACGCTGGCAGCTTTTGGCCATTGCTTTGGGAGAAGATGGTGAAAGGGAAAACGCAAGTGAAGCCTGAATATACACTTGATGTGTATATAGGCTTCCACAAAGATGAGAACAATGCAGTCACATGGCATGAGATTGATGATAAAGAAGATGAAGGTAATGAAGAGCCTGCCAATGAAGAACCGATTGATGCTGAAGATACTGACAAGTCTCATCATGAAGATAGCCAGTTGTAGCTTCTAGGTGTCCTAGTATCTTGAACACTATGGCTCTTCCCTTCCCTTTTTCGATATGATTTTATCATGTCTTGATATGTTAGCTTTTAGCCCATTCAAGTGTTATTATTAGAGTCACCAATCTAACGACTTAGTCCTCTTGTAAGAGTCGATTGTCTTTGCAAATTGGTCTTCTTCTATCATCTACATTGTATAGCTTGCTTACAATTAACTTGTAGCCCTCTTCTCCCCACCGAAGGGTCTCCATGATGATGTGAAATTTCCGCTTCTCCTATCCTGAAAATTTCTGTTTCTGTTTACATTTTCGTTCCCATTTCATTTCCCTTTCCCCGTTTCTCATTACTATGCTATTTCTAACGGAGAACAACAGTCTCCGCTCGCAGACTTTTTCCAAAGGACTACTCCTGCACCCTTTTCTACTGGCCAAAGAAGAGTCACAGTACAGCAGGCAAAGGTTGTTCGGTCCTGCAGGAGGAAGCTAGCTACGTACAGGCATATCATAACCGTACTCCCTGATCATATACATTTTCGCCCTTCATTTACAGCTCCATCTTCCATCATCCACATATATAAATGTAGTGCTGCCGGCTTTCAGTTTATTCTGTAGTGCGTTTACTTTGTACCTTTGTCCTAGTTTTTCCTGCCATTGCTTTCATTTCAAGAGCATGCTTTCCATAGATCTCGTGAGATTGGTCTTGCTTTGGAGAAGGAAATAACAATAAACACTTTTATCTAGATATTTTCTGCCATTGCTTTCATTTAAAGAGCATGCTTGCCATAGATCTCATGAAACTTTTCTTGCTTTGGAAAAGGAAATCACAATGAAAAACCGACCTCATATTCATAGAGAGAAAAAGGATAAAGTCAGTCCATACGTGCCTCTGGGACACCTCCAACGCGTGTGCTCACTGTCAAAAGTCCACAACTGGCAGCTTCCAATATCGCAATGCAAAATGCTTCTGTGAGAGAACTGTACATAAATAAATGGATTACTACACACGAGCCTTTCAGGGTAACATCAAATATTCAACACTGTAACAAAGACAGAGGAAGCCAGATGAACTCACCTGTTCAAAAAAATATGACCTCGAACTAGGACTGATTGGACCTGAGTGTGTGGAACAGCACCCAGCATCTCTACACGCTCCTGAAGAGAATGCTTTTCTCGCATTTCTTCAAGACGCACCCTTTTGGGTCCATCACCACCAACTAAGAATCGAACCTTCAATAACATATAAACAATACTTAGCCCAAGCGACTACCATGTGTGTTGGACCAACTATCAACAGGGGTCGGTAGCATGGAACATACATTTGGAAAAAGACGGCATACTTCTGGAATGACTTCCACAAGAAGGTCGGCACCTTTGCGATAAACTAACCTACTAATCACAACAATTACAACCTCATCTAACATGCGAGCACTTGGATTTGGTTTGAACATAGCTGTGTCCACAGCATTGGGTATGACAAAAACCTTTTGTGGCGGCAAGCCAGATCTTAACACTGTGTTTTCTTTGCTGGTGTGAGATACACAAATGGTTTCATGTACATCTGCAAGGGTGAACTGTAAAACCTTGTTCATATGTATGCTGCCAAGATCTGCAAACCCATATAGAGAGTGATCTGTGAAGACGACTTTATAGCCCATTGTTCTTGCATGCAGAAGAGCTTCATGGCAAAGTGTTGAGAAAGCTTGATGGCCATGCACGACAGTGATGCCTTCTCTTATCAATATGTTGCGGATAATTGGGAATGTTCCATACAGTGTAGGCAGGGTATTCTGCATCAAGAAGGGGAGTCTTGGAACATAATACACTTTCAACCCATTTGTCATATAGCGTACTCCACATCGCCTGCCATAGGCATGAGTCATTACCACCACCTGACATATCAAGAAGGATTCTTAGTTCAATCTTAGGAAATATGTACATGCCTAGACTACATAAAAGAATGTATCAGCACAGAATTTCAGCAGAAAGAATTCTCTTGTACCACTCGAAAAGAAAGAAATAATAAGAACATGTTACGACTCTCATATGCAGAGAGGTTATCAGTACACACTTCCATTGGTTTGAGGTCAGAAGCATTGCATAAGGATAGAGGTCAGGATACAAGTCTGGCATCCACAAGTGCCCTTCCAGGATCTAGTCAGGATTGCCAAAGGGGTATGCCATTGTTAACATCAGCAGCAATCTCCGCGCTGTGGCTAGCTTTTTACAAGGATTTTTGGTGCAAACCTCAAGAGGCCCCACAAGACCACTCATTACCTGGAATCTGTCAGAATCGATGAACGACAGTTGAGGTCGAGAAAGGCCATTCTTTGTGGCCATCTAGCACCTAAAGTAAGAAAGACAAAGAAAGCAAAGGCAAACATCTCTTCCTTGATTGAAGCAGTTGATCTCATCCGGAAAAGAAAGTAGGACTCGAAAGAAATGTTCCAGTTTCTTGTAGACAGGGAATATCTTGATGAAAAGAGGTGCTGCACTTAAAAAGACTAGCATGTAATAGCAAGATTCAGGTAAAAGCAGCATCAATTTCATTCATCAACGATGACCTTCCAATTGTTCTGGATTTATTGAAGTCTTACATCTCTGATCAGAAGACTCAATGGGAAAAAAAAATTGCCGTTGGTGGAATTTGCCTACAATATCGCAGTTCACTCTTTGACGGGGAAGGAGCCATTTGAGATAGTTGTAGGTGCTCAGAAGGTTCCACCCTTTCTCAGCACTAAAGACAAGATTTTTGAAGCTGACCAGTACACGAGGGACTTGGACACTGCTTTTGCCAAGGTCCGTGAGGCTTTAGAGAAGTCTCAAGAACGACATAAGAAGGCAACAGATCGACATCGACGAGACTTGAAACTAAAGGAAGACGATTGGGCTTGAGCAATGAGAAGGCACGCCTAAGGAAACGAAAAGGAAAGGAGCGGCTTTTTCCAAAGCTTAGCATGAGGTATTATGGCCCTTTCCAAGTTAAAGAAACGATAAATGATGTCTCCTTTCGACTCAAGCTGCCCCATAATTGGAAGATTCACAATGCATTCCATGTGAGTCTCTTGAAACCTTTAAAAGGTGAGGTGCCAGTTTGATGGGGAGCCTGATGAGCAACCCATAGTGGAAGAGAGCAAGGAGATACTCGTTCCTGAACAGATTTTGGCACACAAGGAAAGAAAGATGAAAGGTAAAGTGATTCCGCGGTTCTTAGTTAAATTCAAGAGCTATCCGGCATTAGATGCAAAGTGGATGGAGGAGGAGGACCTAGCAGATACTACTCAGATTTTGGAACTTTACCTTGAAGCATTCGGTTTAGCTATGTCTACTCCGATAGATCCCGCAAATCAGCAAGGTTGAATCTAGTGCAGAGGGATTGCACAAAAGGGGAGTCACTCCGCTCCTTTTTAATAGATTACCTCGATTGAATAGAATCACTAATGTCCCCTTTGGGTTTCAGGGATACTACTGGGCTGACATTATTCTGTTGTATGACTTTATGAAACAAAATTCCCGATATTGAATATGATTGATTTGTACTCTCCCATTTGACTTGTTGAGTGCAGGAACTGAAAGACGAAATGATTGTAGCATTTCGGTCTCATAAATCTCTAAAGACATGATCGGAGTAAGGATTAGTTAATCCGGCATCAGTGAGATCCGGGATGGATCTAGATGCGCTAACTAAATATTAGAGTTACACCACCGTTGCTTCGCCTTTTTGTACGGCTAGTGATTGTCCCGGGTTGGCCACCCATTGCACATCATGTAGATTGCATGGGCGGATACTTTAGCACGTGTCCGGCCGGTCATTTTCTGAGCCTGGCTGGGTGCACACATCTTAAGCCATTTTTGGGCTTTTATGTTTTTTGCACTAGTTACACATTTTGCCCTACCTCAACCTAAGATTCTATAAATAGAATGCTTAGGGTCTTGTAGTCATTCAGATTGAGATTGTGTATTGAGAGCATCATTTGTAGAGCACTTGTGTTCTCTCTCTCTCTCTCTCTCTCTCTCTCTCTCTCTCTCTCTCTCTCTCTCTCTCTCTCTCTCTCTCTCTAGCGTTTTCGGCGCGCGTGGCTCACACTCTTTCTACTGCTCACTCTCACATGGTAGCAATCGCCAAGAAGCCGAGAAATTGCATCGATCTCTCCTCCTGAGGCTAGCGCTAGCACATCTCCCGGTTTCCATCGCGGTGGATCTCAAAAACGTTGATCATCGTTTTTCAGCCCTAGTGTTTTTTGCAAGAAAAGCCAGCGTTTTTCCATCTGAAACCTTGATCTGCATCCCTCTCCTAGCGCTTCCCTCGTGCAGCAGAACCGCACCAAACCGGCACCAAAAATCTACTAGCGTTTTTGCAACACCTAGTGTTTTTGGACAGATCTGCGTTTTGAACATCTTGCTGCGTTTTTCCATGCTTTGCTGGCGTTTTTGGTGACTTGCTGCATTTTTCACAAAATGCTGATCTTGTGCACCTAAAGGAGCGGCCAAGGAACACCCAGGAGTCTTCTACACTCCCTGGAACTTGCAAATCTACACCTTGGACAGGTATCTACACCCAATCGGCACCATTTTCGGTACTTATTACTTGCTGTTTTTTCTCTGTATTCAGCCCCTCGATGGCTGAAAAGTGCAAGAACCCTCTCCTCTGACACTCTGCGACGCTCCCGCACCGACCGGTGGCGCACAAGCACGCTGAAATCTCTATTACAGCAGCGTTTTCAGCACCCTTTGCAGCGGTTTTTTGGGCAGACAGCACGCTGAATTTTTACCTCTTGTGTGGTTGAACCATCCCTTGCTCGTCAGGACACCATCCGGTGGTAGTCCGTGCGGTTATCTTGGACTTCTACAGCCTTGGGAACGGTACCTTCATCGACGACTTGCGATCTTATCGATCTACCTTTGGGACTTCTCTCTGAGCATGCGACATGTCGACTCCGAAGCAGAAGAGACATCAACAACAGTCCCAGAAGGGGGCCACTACGTCTTCTGCGACTACGGCCACTTCCACTTCTGCGACTACGTCGACATCTGCCAACGCTACATCCAACAATTATGCCCTCACCCAATTTGCTGAGGAGAAGAAGTTGGATTTACACAAATATTCTGTGTGGAGGACACGAGTCCTTACAATTATTGCCTACCATCAGCTCTAGGAATGGTTGAATCATTTCACCCATTCGGCTACTATAACCGGCCCGTACAACGTAGAGGGCAGTACTATTTCAATTACCTGTTAACTTTACACAGAGCACTGAGAAGGGAAGAGAACACAGTTGCGTCCAGCGACTAGAATGTCAATACGCACACGAGACCGACACCCTGTAGGCCCCAAAGACTGGCGCCCCTTTCGGTATTTCTTTATTCAAATTAAGGTAGACGATCCGACCACTTCGCACAAGCTTTCACAAAGCTGTCCAAACGTGGCGAGGGCTGAAAACGCAGGTTTTCGACCTGATTTTGGCAGCATAACGATGCAAAAACTCCTGTAGGTCAAAAGCACCTGTCTAGGACGGATTCCCTCGCTATCTGGAAGCTTTCTGGTGAGCTGTCACAGAATTTCAGCGGGCTGTAATTCCCTGTTTTTCACTGCCGGGTGCCCAAAAGCCTGTACACACATCCCAAGGCTCTCACGAGGCTCCCCCGAGGTTCCCTTGCAGTTTAGGTGCAAAACCCTACACCTGCAGAAAAACACAGCAGGCTGTAATTCGCTGTTTCGGATCGTTTTTAGCGGAGCGAACACGCCGACGCGTGTCCCAAGGGCTCCCGCACACAATGGGACAATTCCCCTGTGAATTGGACAAGTTTTAACGTGAGAAAACTCTCCGAACTCGCAATCTTTCGCAATGGAACTGTGCGTACCTGTGGGGGATTAGCAATTAGCTAATCTCGTTCCTGTTCAGAAGGCTCTTGCCTTGGCAAACGCGCATAAACCCCCAGAACTGTACATGTTCATCTGAGTAGCCCAACTAGTGGGGTATTACCATAGGTGCCAAAGGGGAGAGAGAGATGCACGAGAGCAAATCATCGCGCTACATGAGACAGAGGAGAAGGCAAGCTTTCCATTAAAGCTGTAGACCTGCACCCACTACTCACACACACACTGTAGCTCACTTGTGTTCAAAAATCAGCCTCCTCTCTCAAATTGGGCGCCCCCTCTTCATGCTGGAAGTGGCAAAACTACCTGGAGCCACCATGTGTCCAGTTTGCCCCTTTTGAGTTAATTCTCTAGTTCCCACTGACTTATAAAGTTATAAGTGACTTTCCGAGTGGCCCAGACTTCATTTGGCGCACACAAGCTTCCATACTCATCAGAATTCAGTGCTAACTGGCCAAACCAGTCCCAGACTGACCGACCAAGACTCCCGCTGTGAGAAACCTATTCGGCCGCAGCCGTTTCACACTGGCCATGCAATGTCTGCACCTTTTCAAGGGTTCCAGGAAAACAAGTAAAA
This sequence comes from Adiantum capillus-veneris, assembly GCF_014529385.1. NCBI lineage: Eukaryota > Viridiplantae > Streptophyta > Polypodiopsida > Polypodiales > Pteridaceae > Adiantum > Adiantum capillus-veneris. The sequence goes on from NC_140952.1 coordinate 97,900,718, forward strand.
ATAAAATAAATAAAAATATCTAGTACTTATTTACGGAAGGCACCAGGAAAAATACACCTCCTGGTGATAGCTACTCAACCCTCCCTTCCCACCACCACTCAGGCCCAAATCGACGAGTGGGTGGATCGAGACATATGAATCTTCACCTTTCTTATGATGAACCTCTCGGACCGCATCACGAAGGAAGTTTCCAAAGAGGAGCATGCACATCCATTGTGGAGACGGATTCTTGACCAGTTTGAGGAGACTTCGTTTGCTAGACAGATCACACTTGAACAGGAGTTGTACAACCTCCAGTTCAAGGATTTCAACTCACTTGATGGGTTGACCCGCCGCATGTGGGAACTCAGGGACGACCTTGTCTCTGCCGGAGGCAACATCGGTATGGCTGGCCTCTTACTATTCAAGCTTCTCCCACGCTTTGATCCCTATTTTCAGAGTTTGCTCACATCTGGACATACCTCTTTTCCCACTTGGGACGAGATTCTCCCTTCCCTTACACAGATTGAGGTGTTGTTGATGCAAAAGGAGCTTTGATAGCTCAAGGAAGTAACAAGAAAGGTAAAGGTAAGAAGAAGAAGAAGAAGAAGAAGAAGAAGAAGAAGAAGGACATCAGATGTTACCATTGCCACAAGAAAGGGCACACAGAATCAGAATGCAGAAAGAAGAAGCGAGACGAGGTCACCAGGGAGAAACAGACAGCCTCGACTGCAGCTGTAGCCTCTCACGAGACGGCGGGGACCGCTCTTGTCGCGACGATGGACCATGCTCTTGCTACATCGCACTCAGGTACTTGGGTTGTTGACAGTGGAGCCACCACTCACATGACTCCCCAACAGCCATGGTTTAGCTCTCTCAGGTAGACTCACAGGCAGACCATCACTATGGGTGACAACCATGAGATTCCAATGGCTGGCACAGGTCAGATTACCCTCTTTCGTTTTACCTCAGACCCCAATTTCAGTTCACTGGAGGCGCTTTACGTTCCGGACATGGCCTTCAACCTCCTCTCTGTGTCGAGTTTGGACTCTCAGGGAGTTGACATACACTTTGGGAGTGGCACAGTCACCATTTCTGATTCTACAACTGGTACTATCCTTGCATGCGGTGAGCGCGATAGTTTCCTATACCGCCTCATTGCTCTTCTGTCTAGGACCACGGAGTCTTCTTCTCTAAGGCATGCACGATTTGGACATCTGTGTTATCAGCAGCTTCAGCAAGCTGCTAGGATCTCCATGGTGGATGGTTAATCAGTGATACGCTCCTCATCACGCGTATGCGAGGCTTGCCAAATGGGCAAGCAACACAGGGTTGCCTTTCCGAAGCAGGCATCCAACAGAGCTTCGGCACCATTTGCATTGGTTCACATTGATCTATGTGGCCCGATGAGCACTCCTTCATTTTCTGGCTCACAGTTTTTGCTTGTGCTTGTGGATGATTTCAGCAGATACACTTGGGCTTGGTTCCTAAAGCTCAAGGCGGAGGCTTTCAGTTTTGTTCGAAATTGGAAGACGATGGTTGAAAAGGAGAAGGACTTGCACGTCAAATGTGTTCACTCAGACAGAGGGGGTGAGTTCACCTCGAAGGACTTTGCACAGTGGTGCAAGTCAGAAGGCATCCAGCGCCGGCTGACTACTCCTTACACTCCTTCCCAGAACGGAGTTGTTGAGCGGAAGAATCGGACTATCATGGAGATGGCTCGCGCGATGCTTGCGCATGATTCTTTGCCCCGGGTTTACTGGCAGAGGCGTGCAACACGGCGGTTTACATTCAGAACCGTTCTCCTATCCATGCTTTGCAGGACATGACTCCTTATCAGGCTTACTACGGGCGCAAGCCCTCGGTCTCACACTTTCGAGTTTTTGGGTGTCCGGCCTTTGTCCATGTGCCAAAGGAGAAGCGACAAAAGTTAGACTTCAAGGCGAAGAAGCTCATCTTCCTGGGCTATTCACGAGAGTCTGACGAGTACCAGCTTTACGATCCTGACGCCAAGACCACCACAGCTTGCCGTGATGTGACTTTCATGGAGCTCTTCAGCACACCTGCAGAGGGGGCAGCATCCAAGCCTATACCTTGGGTCTATCAGTTGTGGAAAGCATTGTATAGACTGAAGCAGGCTGGACGACAGTGGTACCTCACACTTGACTAGTTTCTCGTGAAGCTGGGGTTACGGCGTACCTCATCAGATTCCAACTGTTATGTTGTCTCTGATGGCTCTTGGTTGCGATAGTGATTGTCTATGTGGACTATCTCATTTTCAAAGGTTCTTGGACCAACAGGATCAAGTTGATCATGAAAGCTATGGAGACGTGTTTCGAGATGACTGATCTTGGGCTTCTTCACTATTTTCTTGGATTCCAGATTTTCCTGACACCAGACGGCATCTTCTTTTCTCAGCGGAAGTATGCAAATGCTATCCTAGAGAGATTCCAGATGAAAGGCTGCAGACCGATTGGCACTCCTCTTGAGCCCGGAGAGAACGTATCGCTTCACGATCCTTCCCCACGAATTGACTTGGAGCAGTATAGGAATGTCGTTGGCTGCCTCGAATGGCTGACTTATTCCCGACCAAACATTTGTTACACAGTTTCTGTCCTCAGTTCCTTCAACACCCGACCTCGTCAGTGACATTGGTTGTGTGCCCAGCGTACTTTGCGGTACATCAGTGGCACCTTGGACCATGGTGTGTTCTATGGTCGCTCCAAGGGTTGCACCTTACTTGGTTGGTGCGATTCAGATTGGGCAGGAAATCCAAATAGTCGACGCTCTACTACAGTAGTAGTTTCACACTCGACTCGGGACCAATTTCATGGAGCAGTAAGCGGCAACCCACCATGGCGCTATCTTCTACAGTGGCAGAGTACAGAGTAGCTTGCTATGCTGCTTGTGAGGCCATACGGCTACGGAGATTACTGGGAAAGCTGTGTTTTCCCCAGACTACTGTGACTCGTCTTTTGTGCGACAATCAGAGTTGCATTGCTATTGCCAAGAACCCTATCTTTCACGCTGGAGCCTCGTACAAAGCACATTGAGGTGCAGTACCATTATGTTCGGGAGCGGATTTTGGTTGGAGATCTTCATTTGGAGTATGTTCCTACAACGGACAATGCAACAAACATCTTCACGAAGGTTGTACCTCAGCAGACTTTGGCTTCTCACCTTCGACTCCTCTGTGTTGTCTCAGCATCCGGTGCTTGTTACACCATCGTTGCTTCGCCATTTTGTACGGCTAGTGACTGTCCCGGGTTGGCCACCCGTTGCACATCATGTAGATTGCATGGGCGGACACTTTAGCACGTGACCAGCCGGTCATTTTTTTAGCCTGGCTGGGTGCACACATTTTTAGCCATTTTTAGGCTTTTTATGTTTTTTGCACCAGTTACACATTTTGCCCTACCTCAACCTAAGATTCTATAAATAGAATGCTTAGGGTCTTACAGTCATTCAGATTGAGATTGTGTATTGAGAGCATCATTTACAGAGCAATTGTGTTTTCTCTCTCTCTCTCTCTCTCTCTCTCTCTCTCTCTCTCTCTCTCTCTCTCTCTCTCTCTCTCTCTCTCTCTCTCTCTCTCTCTCTCTCTCTCTCTCTCTCTCTCTCTTTTTTTTTTGGAAAAATCAGGGCTGTATATTACTGAGTACAATATAATCCCCAGTGGATGCCAAAATAGCCTATCACGTGGGGTGTACAAGCTGAATGTAAGGTTGAGAGCCACTATAGTGACAACTCGACTAGAACAATGTCATGGTGGTCTGTATGATGAGTGGAGGAGAAACCACCGAGGAGGTGCATAATGCCATGTAATCTGTCCACCTGTAAGTGTGAAGAAGAGTGAAGATCGGGCCCAACGCCAAAGAAAGGCAAATCGACGAGCCTCGGCTGCTCTAGATGTACCTGAGGAAGAATCCCACTGCCAAATGAGGGTGTGAATGATGTCCAGCCAAATGGCAGTGAGGGTATCCGGTAGGAGCTGTGGAGCCGCACAGAGAATGTGAAGACAACGAGCTCTCCAAACATTCCATAGTGCAATGCTAGTGATGACTGAGAAAATTTCATCACGTGTCTGAGGATCCCCCTGCCAAGCAATCTGTGGTAACATAGCCAAAGTCCCTCGCCGATAACCAGTCGGGGTACGCATAAGAGCTGGATTTGTGGCTGAGCCCTCGTAGAAAAGATGCAGTCCGGGCATCGGCATCAACCAGGAGACAGATCCCCAAGTGAGAAATCCATGCTGAACACCACCTCTGCTAAGTAAAAAGCAAACTGTGAGCCATACTACATGAGAAGACGAGCATGACCAAAGACAGTGTGCATGTGACTCAGGTAGGCGCAAAGAACAACGAGTACATAACGGATCATGACCCATAGAAGCTAACCAAGTCCCAACTGGAAGTCCTGCATGTGCAATCATCCACAGGAAAAAGTCTCTCTCTCTCTCTCTCTTCCCCCAGCGTTTTCGGCGCGCGTGGCTCACACTCTTTCCGCTGCTCACTCTCAAACTAACTACGTTGCTGGCAGTCATGGTCTGAGATTTAGAATGATTCATTTTTTATGTAATTGATTTGTCATATGATGTCCTCTGATTTCATGTGCAGTGATGTGATTGTCATCTTTGTACAAGTGCTAGATGTGTCGTGTCTAGTGCGTCGGTACTTAGAGTCGGTGTCTGCTGAAATGGTTTATGGCCTTTGTCTGTTTTGCAGGCGTAATCGAGGGCGATTACAATTCTTTCAAGACAGGGGTATGTCACAAACTGATGACGTGGCATGACCACTTAATAAGTTGCTTCCGAGGGGCCAAAAAGACACCTAGGCAAGCGAAGTACCTATTGACGTGGCTGTTGTATGGACGGCCGCGATTTGCGCTAACTGTTGTACGGATGGCCGCAAAACACGTTGACTACTTACATGGCAGATCCGTATGGAATTTCCCCTTTTGGCGCTACTGGCCATTACTGGCAACTTTTGGATCATGACGTTTTTGAGTTTACATGCTTTTGGAGCTCTGCTTTTGGCATCCCTTGTAACAATAAATAAATCCCGAGGGTCTCACTTCTCAGAGCATTTGGACGCAGAGTCTAAGAGTGAGCACCCACGGGAGTTGTACTTTGCACAAAGATTAATATAAAAGAAATACTGAAAGGGGCGCCAGTCTTTGGGGCCAATCTCTCTTGGCATGGAACAACACTAGGCCGTGTCGACTCTTGAATTGTGAAGTGTTTTGAAGTGAATCTCTTTTGTGTCGCGACAAAATCTAAACTTGGGGTGTCCAACTTTGTTACACCTCCCTTCCAGTACTCCCTTGATGCACCATCATTGTCTCTTACATGGGTCAAGATTACTAGACTCATTCGCCAGGACCTGACCCAGTTGGACACCAAGAGGACATGGATAGAGCCGACACACGAGTCAGGCACGAAGATGGCTTTCTATAGAGAGCATCTTCTTCAACTCACAGGGGATGGGTTTGTGATTCATCCCAGCTATATGGCTACACATCTATCTCATGGGTTACGTTGCATTGGTCAGATACTGACATCTTCACACCAGCTTGAGATTGAGACTGAGAGATTCAAAGGGATACCAGGAGCTAGCAGGATATGTCGCCTATGCCATATAGAGCCCGAGTCGGAGACACATTATATATGTCAAGGCATAGTGTATTACGAGATACGGGGTCGCTTCCACTGTCTATTTAGAGAAGGCTTCGGACTCTTCTCGAGAGTCATGAGCTATCACGACCAGAGATGTGTTGGCCTGTATCTACTTGAGTTACACAGACACAGAGATAAATCATAATTTATTGAGGAGATTTGGAGAGAGACAATCTCAGAGACAGATTACTGATTTCTTCACACCAAACACTGGACACATAGAGGAACAGCCACCACTACAAAGCTCAGCTCATACTCATACCTTCGGTACTCTCATTGACCGAGCATTGGAACTACGGAGATCGAGACGCCCACGACTGAGGAGAGGAGCTTCACAGCATCAACGGAGACTACAACAGAGGATTCGAGCCATACTATCTCACCATCCGGAGTACAGATGAGGATGGATCCATCATCCGTTGTATCTCTCTCTTGTATTGGGCACCCATTGTATCAATGATCACACATACCCCACACAGTTCGAGCTAGTAGCACTTCTAGATTCATTTCAGTATTTCTTTTTTTGTACTTGGACACGATACTAGATTCACAAGTTTGTAACGAATTGGTCTCATAGGTCATTTTGGCCTTTTGAAGACGTTAATATATCATTTCATTTCTCTCTCTCTCTCTAATGGGGAGAGATAGAGTCCCACAGACACTTTATTGGGGTGAGATAGAGAGAGACAGTCCCAAAGACAGATTACAGATTTCTTTTCACTAGATATGGGACAGCCAGAGAAGCGGCCATCACTGCAGAGCTCGGCCCACAGTCATTCGACGGTGACCCATAGTTACCAGAAACGGGAAATTGGAACGGGGAACAGGAACGGCAACATGCATGAAATGCCATTCCCTGTTTTGGATACTCACGTTTGAAACACGGAACGGAAATTGGGATGGGAAAGGGGACCGAGGACTTGAAAATGGCCATTCCCTATAACTGTGATTTAATTTCGACCACTAGCAGCACTCTCATCGACCGAGCACTGGAGCTACGAAGATCCAGACGGCCACAATTGAGGAGAGGGGCTACACAACATCGACGGAGACTATAGCAGAGGATTCGAGCTATACTCTCTCAACATCCAGAGATGAGGATGGATTCTAGTAGTAGTATCTTTGTTCTAGTTCTTTCCTTTGTACCCAAATATAGTATTAGATTGAATATTTTGTAACAGATTGGTCTCATAGGTCATTTTGGCCTTTTAAGACGTTAATATAACATTTCATTTCTACGTTAACATAACTCTCTCTCTCTCTCTCTCTCTCTCTCTCTCTCTCTCTCTCTCTCTCTCTCTCTCTCTCTCTCTCTCTCTCTCTCTCTCTCTCTCTCTCTCTCAGTTCGAACGTTCTGCTTCAAACGCTTCCGCATCGTCAACTCTGACATGGTATCAGAGCCTTGGTGGAGAAACTGCGTCGTTGAGAAGCTCTGAAGATCCCCCCCCCCCCTCCCTTGCCGGCGGCGCCATCCACTTCCCCGTTTGCAACCAACGTTAGTATGATTGGCATAAGCTATTATAGCCAAGGAGGTTGTTCCTCCACAAACGTTGCCTATCAAAGCCCACTTCCCCTTTGCACCCTGCGTTTTAAAACGTTGGTGGCAGTGGGCGTTTTGCTCATCTCCCTCGCTGCCCTCCCTTCATCCCGTTGATCCAGTGCGCCATCCACTTCCCCTTTGCAACCGACGTTAGTATGATTGGCATAAGCTATTATGGCCCGGGGAGGTTGTTCCTCCACATATCAAATGTTGCCTATCAGAGCCCACTTCCCCTATGCACCCTGCGTTTTAAAATGTTGGTGGCAGTGGGCGTTTTGCTCATCTCCCTCGCTGCCCTCCCTTCATCGCAAGTAGCGTCCTCCCTCCCCTAGCGTGCGTTTCGAAACGCAGCCCTTGACGGCGACACCTTGGCCCTCTTGTCGGCGACCCCAAAGTTCCCTCCTTCCCCTGGGCTTGAGTACAACTTAATTAATAACCAAAGCGGGCCGTTAACGGCACCATCACTTCGATGAACTGAAACCTAAGGAGTTTAAGCTCCTTACGAAAATTAAGCAGGCCGTTAAACGAAACGATGACATATCAACAAGATTAACAAACTTTAAGCTGATAATGATGATGATTGGATTAACTGAGAAAAAGAGGGCCGAGGAGGGTAACAATGCGATCACTCTCTTTGTTCTCCTCTGATGCTCTTCAATCTGCATTAATTGCCGAAAAACTCTCCTCTCGCTGCCTTCTTTATGTCCCTCCAATGCCGAGAGAGAATAAGAACAAAGTTTAGCCCTTCTTCCGCTTTCTTACATGCTTTAGTATCCTTCTTGAAGCTCGTAATGCCCTTAAGACCATCCTTAATGCTACCCGATGCAAAGAGTTCAAATTATGCGGCTTGTGAAACCGGCCCGTAGGGCGGTAGACTTTACTTTAGACTTAAGGACACAGATAAACTTTGCAAATAAAAACATGTAACCGGAATTGACACTTCAAACACACACGGCTTGGAAGCAAAAGCGCTACCAAGCAGACACCGACACATGTTGACCCCAAAGATTGGCGCCTCTTTCGGTATTTCTTTATTCTTAATGCAAAGAAACGATCCCATCACTTTCACCTAACTCCCACAAAGCTGTCCGGACCTGTCCATGGCTGTAATTGCAGGTTTCTGACCCAATTTCGCCAACATATCAGCGCAAAATCCCTGTATGTCAAAAGTACACGTCTAGGACGCTTTTCCCTGCATTCTGGAAGCTTTACGGTGAGCTGCAGGTCAATTTCAGCGTGCTGTAATTTTCTGTTTTGCCACTGTTAGGTGCCTACAGCGTTGTACACGCATCCCAAGGCCTTTCCGAGGCTCCTCTGGCGATTCCCTGCACTTTCGGTGTGAAACCCTAAACCTGCAAAAAAAACACAGCAGGCTCTAATTCTCTGTTTTGGACCGTTTCGAGCCGAGAGAACACATCTACGCGTGTCTCAGATGCTTCCGCACGCAATAATACAGTTCCCCTTTGAATCGGACGAGTTTTAGCGCAAGAAAACTCTCCAATTTCGCAATCCTTCGCAATGGAACTATGCGTACCTGTGGGAAATTAGCAATTAGCTAATCCGGTTCTTGTTGCCTTGGCAAACGAGCATAAACCCTCACAACTGTACATGATCAACTGAGTAGCCCAGCTAGTGGGGCATTACCATATGTATCAAAGGGGAGAGACAGATACGCAAGAGCAAGTCATCGCGTTGCATGAGACAAGGGAGAAGGCAAGCTTTCCATTAAAGCTGTGATCACCTGCACCCACTACTCTCCCACATATTGTAAAGCACAATGAGCTGCAAATCAGCCTCCTCTCTAAAATTGGGCACCCCCTCTTTTGCCTGAAAGTGGCGAATTGCTGCAGAACCGTCGTGTGTCCAGTTTGCCTCTATAGAGTTAATTCCTAGTACCCACCGACTTATAAGTGTAGCGAGGGGGCCTAAATGACTCTAAACTGAGCCTAGACACCCTTTTACTGCTTGGATTCCAGTGCCAGTCGGCCCGACCAACTCGTGGTGACAAGGCCTTCCCGTCTGCGGGTGAAACTCTTGGCCATCGTCGTTTCACACTTGCCACACTATGTCCGGCCATTTGTGACTTCAAAAAGGGGGTCTCAAAAATTAAATAAAAATCATCGAAAAGAAACCAACAACTAAGGTTAGCAGTTGCCACGTCCTCGTGACAAAAATTAGCAGTTGCCACATCCTCGTGACATACCCCCCTCTTGAAATCGCAAATGTCATCGATTGCATGCTATATATACATGCCATTGATGATCTTGTGTTGTTAGCACGCTTTTATCATTGCATGTACCCACAAGAAAGGTCATAACACATAGATACAAATGACTTAAAGAGACCTTCATACTTTTGTCATTTCCATCTATAATAAAAGTGAGCATAATACCTTTAACACTTGAAGAGCAATGCACACTTCTATTGCACCGAATCCGTATGTACATTTGATGTGCTAGCTCCATCATTACCCCTCCTTCGAACACGTTGGGTTGGGACATACGTAGGCTATAACCCAAAGGCCTCAAGGTAAAGCTGCAATACATTTGGTGACATTGACAGTTCATGCTCTTCCATCCACTTTGCATCCATAGGTGGATAGTTCTTGAACTTCACCAAATAGCGTCTTGCAACCTGTCCCTTAACTTTTCTTTCTTTATGTGTCAAAGTCTGCTCAGGAACCAAGATCTCATCAAGTTCATCGACGTCTGGCTGATCCTCCTGTGGGATATCTTCTGGCACATCACCCACAAAGGGACTTAGAAGACTCACGTGAAACGCATTATGAATCGTCCAAGTGTCGGGCAATTTCAGCCCATAGTAACCCATGTTGGGCTTCAGAATTAACCCTTCCTTGCCCTTTATCTTCTTTAACCTTGCCTTTTCAAACCGTAAAAGTACCCAATCACCAGGTGAAAACAGTAATTCACGACGGTGACAATCAGCAGCCCTTTTCTGCTTTGCCTGAGTCTTCTCCAAGGCAAGCTCAATCTTCTTATACATTTTATCCATGTTCTCAACATATCGATCTGTCTCAAGGATCTTGTCCTTTGTATGCAAAATGGGAGGAACATTTTTGCCACCTTCAACAATCTCAAAAAGTGCCTTGCTTGTGGACGAATGAGTCGTATTGTTGTACGCATACTCAAGCATAGCCAAATACTATTCCCACTTGTCCTTATTATCTGACACATAACATTTCAGCAGATCCAAGACAGTAGAATTAGCCTCTTCTGACTGTCCATCAGTTTGTGGATGAAATGAAGACGAGAACTTGAGTGTAGTGTCCATGTTCTCAAACAATCCTCTCACAAAAAAACTCGTCATGCGAGAATCACGATCACTGACAATCGACTGTGGCATACCATGGTTGTAAGGTGCAGCGGAATGAATGTTGAACTTTGCTCAAGATGAGTGCTCCGAACTGTGCTCAAGATTCCTTTTGTTCTTATGGAAGGGAGAGCCTTCCGTTCTTAGTGAGAGAGTACAACGAACACAAACAAAGTGAATGGACACTGTGCGTGAAAGTGCATGAGACAGAGATAGAGAGAGAAGAGAATACGACACCAGAGACGTTGTAAAACCCTCCTTCGAAGGCCCCACTCTCCTTGGCGAGAGTGGTCTACTATTGATTGCACAAACTGGTACAAAGTGGATGAAGGAGAATTGATGCAAGTCTAGGCTATGTCGATGTCGACGACGGGGATGACGAGACCGACTCTATGGCTGAAAAACTCCGTACTTGCTCTGCTGCCCAAAAACGCCAGAAGGCTGAAATCTGATGAAGCCAAAAACGCTGGTTTAGGCTGAGATCTGCTGGCTGAAAACGCTGTTATAGGCAGCCAAAAAACTCTGATTGCTGTTGTTGAAAAACGCTGGCTTTGCTTGTCAAAAACGCTGGTCCATGCTGTGGGGTATGGCGATGCTACTAAGTGCTGAAAACGCTAGGGTGTTGGATTTGTGGGGATGAAGCTTTGCTGAAAAACGCCAGGGAGATGGGGGTCTTGCTTGGAGGAAAAACGCCACCAAGAGGGAAATGGTCTTGCTTGAGAGAGAGGGGGGGAACCTGCTACCCTTGGCCTGTGTTCTCCTTGCTCTTCTGCCAATTAGTGCTAGCGCTAGGTTTTTATTTATACAAACTTAGCAAAATTGCCCTACCTACTTACCAACAAAAGTCACTTAAAATAATAAGTGAAAAATGTCAAAATTAGGGAAAATAGGTCTATGCACTGTAAAAATGCTCCTGATGGGTTCTAATGGAAATCTAATGATCATGCTGTGTGCAACCAGAGGATATGCATCTAATCTAAGTGCCTGGACATGCACGGTCTGCGAACAGACTCACAAAAGTGCCAGATCACTTCCTATTCTAAACTGATTTGACTGAACTGAACCCTAATCATGCTGTAGCTTGTCCACGGACACATAGGGTTGGATGTGTCATGTGACATCCCCTCCTTTTCGAAGTGAGGTACTGGTACCGCACTGTATGGCGTCGAGGAAGATCGCCAATAGCATCCGGAATCCTGGAATGGACTCTTCGCCCGCCCACTCTGATGTGTGGGTCGTGCGGTACTTGAACTTCATAAAGGTCTGCAACGCTTGCTTCTTTGGGCCGCGCCGAAAGCGACAAAGTCTTCTCAGGCTCCTTCGATGCGTCGACTTCGTCTAGAGTCATGCTTCTTCCGTCTTCAAGAATCTCTACGGCTGAAAATTCCTGAAACCACTTCCAACACAAAAACATGAACATACACATTCGATGTACAGTGAGTGGAAAAAATCTTGTCTTCCTCAAAGACTGTGCATGCAATGTAGATGAACAAAGAGATGGAGTGCTAACCCGTTCACCACACACACGCAAACAATGAGATTGAATCTTGTCTTGTTGATCTAAATCAATCAATTGTGGCAACTCACAACGGAAATGCCCATGCTTGGTGCTCATACTTTCTTGTGCTCGTTCTACAAATGTGTTATGCCAAGGAAGAGACATGGAATGTGACTTCCTTGAATGCATACTTTTCAGCTTTTCACGAACAATCCGCATGCATTCGTGCTCATTCATGAGTGAACGTGCTCAATGTACAATATGTCATCCTAGGAAAAGGGATCACATAAAGACGCTGACTAAAATACAGGAAACAATCACGAATGAAACAGTCGAACAATGCGTACTGACAAATCAATCGAACACATAGTACTTCCTGTAAAGGGTCTTTGGACCTAGGCTCGAGAGCCAAGATCGGTTCTTCCTGATTGACCGAATCTACAATGAGGTTAGCTTCACTAGAGAAAGTATCAACTAGCACATCATCCTTGCGAACAATCACAACATCTTTATCTTGCAAATCATTATGTTCGTGAGAAATCACATCTGGATCATCATGCAAATCATCATGCTTGTCTTTCAAATCATCATGCAAATCCTGTGTGTCATGCTTTGAAGAAGACGAGACCAAGAGAGTCCTTCTCTTGAATCCGCTCAATCTTCGCCTGCACATTAGCAATGAGAGATGGAGAATGAACAACTTGCTCTCCACGAATGACAATGGGAGAGTCACTTTTGGCATTGAAAGTAAACGTATTTTCCGCCCAATCAATGAGAGGGTTATGCTCACGAAACCATTGAATGCCCAAAATCATATCACATCTTGAGAGAGGAGAGACAAAAAAATTCTACAGAAAGCAGCTTGTTGAATTGTAAACAACACATTAAGGCACTCTTTCGTGATGAGAGAGCCCATACGGGGAGCGAAACCAAAGACCTCGAGAGGAGATTTCTGACTAGCCTCTAGGCGGGCTCTCTCAACAAGAGAGGGACTGATCACATCATGCATACTGCCTGGGTCAAACAATATGACAAAACGCTGCCCCGTCATATGACCATAACATTTAATGAGAGACTCATCAATGGGAGGGTCAGGAGAAACTTGGGGCACAGTGTGTTGTCATTTATTGCATTGACAGAGGAAGTGGATTCTTTAGATTCATTAGAGTCAAGCTTAGGACATGTTCTTTTTATGTGACCCTTAATGTGACAATGAAAACAACGACCTTCCTTAGAATTAAGTGCTTTGCTCTTCCGACGTGATGTATCCTCCTAAAATTCCTTGTGCTACCTTTTCATCTGGAGTGAGCTTAGGTTTAGCAATTGTGTTAACCTTACCCTTAAGTTCATTTTGACAGTTCTTTTCTGAGAGACTATTGGAAGATTGGTTAGAAGAGTTACCTTTCTTACCATTCTTACCGTTCTGAGGGTTCTAAGAAGTCTGAGAGGTACTTGTGGAAGTCTTGTTCTCCTTAGGCTTTCCCTTGTTGTGCTTCATCTCTTGGGAGAGAGCAATCGCTACCGCCTTGTTGAGATCCGCGGGGTCAAAGACTTCTACATCAAACTTGATATATTCGTCTAACCCAAAAAAGGAAAGCCTCTTTGCGCTCATCATCCGATTTGCGTAATTAAGTGCCGAGCTGCAAAACATGGTTAGAAAAAGACATGACTGGCATACCATGTTGCTTGAGATTGCACAAATCTTCTTTCAATCGTGCTAGGTACTGGGGAGGCATAAACCGCGCCTTGAGCTTGTCTTGGAAGTCGGCCCAATAAAACGAAAGGGACACGTCTCCGTCGGCTTCCTCTAGGTGCGTGGCTAGCTGTGCCTCTTGCCATGCGTGGTACCAATTGATGGCATCACCGGCAAGGTACATAGCTGCCGTCAAAACCTTGCTATTTCGTGTCTTCTTAGTTGTCACAAAATAAGCATTAAATTGATGCAACCAAGAATGAATAACACTAGCGTCCATCTTACCATAAACTTACTGAACGTCAACTTCTCGGTGATGGGGTTGTTGGAGTCCGAATCTCGGCTTGTGCCACTTGATGAACCACCAACATCTTTGGCCGGTTCGGGTTTCGAGGTGAGGACATGTAGTACCAAGTCGTTCATGCGTTGTTCTCTCTGGGCCTGACGTTCTAACTCCAAGGCCGCTCGCGCTTGCTCACGCTCATGCTCCATAGTAGCCTTTCTTTCTTCGGCCGCTTCCCTTCTTGCGTCGGCCGCCAAGCGCGCTTGCACAAGCTCACGCTCAATAGTAGCCTTTCTTTCTTCGGCCGCCAAGCGAGCTTGCTCCAAGTCGGCCTTTCTTGCCGCTTTTTTTTCTTTCAGTTCCTCGGCTGCCAAGCGATCGCGATCCTGTTTGTCTTGGCGGTCACACTCCGCGGCAATGCCAGTCGCCTCTTGCTTTGCCATCATGTCTATCATTGACTTAACCAAAGCCTCCATGGGGTTTGGTGCAATTCCTGGCGTAGATGGTGAAGGGGGAGGGTCACGAAAACCTCCTTGTTGCTGAAATTCTTCTTCACTACTTTCTTGCCCATCACTCTCATGCCCGGTATCCATTCCGCCTCGGGTAATGACCATGCACTGAAATTGTGGGTTCTTAAGTTCACGATGAACTTGGGTTCTTGTGGGTCTTGGGGTCTTGAGGGTCTTGAGTTCTTGAGGGTCTTGAGGTTCTTCTTTTGCTTGCAATCTGTGTTAGAGAAGGATCTCCTCTTCACCCGAGTTCTGCTCTTTTCCGCGGGCGCACCCCTTGGCGGCCTTGCGCTCACACCAAGGTTGCTTTTTCCCACCTCACGTCGATTGGCCGGCCGCTAAGTGCACGGTCCGCTCTCAATGAGTGAAAAGAGGCACAAGGGGAGGCTGGACAAGCCCTTCTTTCTTGGGTTTCCTGTCACTCTTCAAAAACACGATTAGGAATCGACACGCCCAAGTGAACTTGGGTTCGTGCGACCGCAACAAGCAAAAAAATTCTTGTGATTCTTGTGGTTCTTTCCTTGAGTGATACAGAACACTGCAAAGCTCTCATACCAATGTAAGGTGCAGCGGAATGAATGTTGAACTTTGCTCAAGATGAGTGCTCCGAACTGTGCTCAAGGTTCCTTTTGTTCTTATGGAAGGGAGAGCCTTCCGTTCTTAGTGAGAGAGTGCAATGAACACAAACAAAGTGAATGGACACTGTGCGCGAAATTGCATGAGACTGAGAGATAGAGAGAGAAGAGAATACGACACCAGAGACGTAATACCCTCCTCCGAAGGCCCCACTCTCGTTGGCGAGAGTGGTCTACTATCGATTGCACAAACTCGTACAAAGTGGATGATGAGAACTGATGCAAGTCTAGGCTATGTCGATGTCGACGACGGGGATTTTGAGACCGACTCTATGGCTGAAAAACTCCGTACTTGCTCTGCTGTCCAAAAACGAAAGAAGGCTGAAATCTGATGAAGCCAAAAACGCTGGTTTAGGCTGAGATCTGCTAGCTGAAAACGTTGTTTTAGGCAGCCCAAAAACGTTGATTGTTGTTGTTGAAAAACGCTGGCTTTGCTTGTCAAAAATGCTGGTCCATGCTGTGGGGTATGGCAATGCTATTGAGTGCTGAAAACGCTAGGGTGCTGGATTTGTGGCGATGAAGCTTTGCTGAAAAACACGAGGGAGATGGGGGTCTTGCTTGGAGGAAAAACACCACCAAGAGGGAAAGGTTCTTGCTTGAGAGAGAGAGGGGGAACCTGCTGCCCTTGGCCTATGTTCTCCTTGCTCTTCTACCAATTAGTGCTAGCGCTAGGTTTTTATTTATACAAACTTAGCAAAATTGCCCTACCTACTTTCCAACAATAAGTCACTTAAAATAATAAGTGAAAAATGTCAAAATTAGGGAAAATAGGTCTATGCACTGTAAAAATGCTCCTGATGGGTTCTAATGGAAATTTGATGATCATGCTATGTGCAACCAGAGGATATGCATCTAATCTAAGTGCCTGGACATGCACGGTCTGCGAACAGACTCACAAAAGTGCCAGATCACTTCCTATTCTAAACTGACTTGACTGAACTGAACCCTGATCATGTTGTAGCTTGTCCACGGCCACATAGGGTTGGATGTGTCACGTGACAATGGTACTTGAACACATTGTACATAAACAACTGTGCCATCTGGCCAGATTTTATCTGCTTCCTCACAGGAATAAAATGGGTTGCTTGCTGAACCTACAAATAATGGTCCATATACCATCATTCCCTCTCGGCATTCTTGGAAGATCAAAGATAAAATCCATACAATGCTTTCCCATTGCTTATCCAGAATCGGCAGTGGCTGTAATAACCCTGATGCCTTTTGCCTGTCAAACTTGACCTTTTGGCAAATCACTCATGCTTGCACAAAGGCATCCACATCTCTCCTCAAAGTAGGCCAATAAAAGAATGTCTCTACCACCTTAATTGTCGCATCAATTCCACGATGCCTTGCATCCATGACCTTATGTCGTATACGACTACTAGTGACACAAAGTCTGCCATGCATCATAATAAAAACATCTCTGAGGAGGTAGTGCTCATGACGTTGCCCATCTTGCAATTGTTCAAAGATCCTTGCAAAATCTTCATCGGTAGCATACTATTCCTTCGTGTCATCAAGCTCGTGATGATAAGAAATGGACACAGCTGAAATTTGTGGCTTCCTTGATAATGCATCAGCCACAACATTCTTCTTGCCTTCCACATGCATAATCTAGAAGTGGAACATAGAAAGAATGTTTGCCCATGGCATATGCTTTTCGGATAGCTTTGACTGTGTCAAGAAGTATCGCAAGGTCTGATAATCTATCTGGACAACAAAATCAGCACGTAACAGGTAGTGCTTCCAACTAGACAACGCATGAAGGGCGGCCAATAGCTATTTCTCATAGATTTGCATAGTCTTTTATGGCCCTTGCAAGATTCTGCTCTCATAAGCTACTACCTGGCCATCTTGCATTAGCACTGCTCCGATGCTATTGCCACACGCGTCACACTGGACCACAAATGACTTCTTGAGATCTGGTACAACAATCACGGGATCTAAAGCCAACTTTTCCTTTAAGAGACTAAAAGCTGAAATCTCTTTTTGGGTCCATTTGAAAGTGACCTCTTTCTTTTGCAAAGTGCGAAGAGGTGAAGCTATCTCTGCAAAATTGCTTATAAACCTTCTATAGTATGAGCACAATCCATGGAAGCTTCGGATATCGTGCACAATCTTTAAGTCTGACCATGTCTTAATAGCTTCAACCTTTGAGGGACCCATTCGGACACCATCTTTTGACACTACGTATCCAAGAAAGTGAATCTCTTCCAAGAAGAATTCACTTATCTTAGGATTGATAAGTAAGATGTGACTGCGCAGCTCTTCGAACACAATGGTCAAGTGACGCCTATGCTCCTCTTCATTCTTCAAATAGACTATCATGTCATCAAAGAATGTGCCAACAAATTTTTCATGCAAGCGGAAATCCGTTCCAACATCCTATTGAACGTAGCAGGAGCATTTATAAGCCAAATGGCATCACTAAAAACTCATAGAGACCAAATGTCGTCCTAAACGCAGTCTTGTGCATATCCTCAAGCCTTATACGAATCTGATGGTACCCACTCTTAAGGTCTATCTGTCACAAACTGCTGACGTGTCAAGTCAGTGAAGAGCAGAGCCAACCTTCAAATCTCGGCCGACGGGCCTAAACCCTAAGAAGAACAAGCAGCAACAGAAAAAGAAGTCCTACCAACTTATGGGACCCCATCCGACGGGGCCCAAGAGACATAAAGGAGTTAAAATAAAGCAGGACCCACACACACACACACACACACAAAGGCTTGCGCAGCCAACTGATGATGTGGCAGACTATACGAATTTCTTCGTTTTGCCTTGACTGCTGAGTGACAGTTGTACGGATTTCCGTGATTTACGCTCATAGCTTTTGGGCATGCTTTTGAGTTTAAAGGCTTTTCATGTACACTAATTTTGGGGCCTAGGGCCTTTAAATATGAGGCCATGGGCTCATTCTCTGGCATGCTTCCTGGAGAAGGTGCGGAGTCTGGAGTATTGGCTTGTACTGAGTTGATGCAATATAAAGAAATACCGAAAGGGGCGCCAAGGTTTGGGGCCAATACTCTCCGGGGTGGAATTCCGCCACTCCGTGTCGCATGTTGTCTCTCTCTCTCAGTTCAGTTGTTATTGAAGTGCTCAAAGTCTGTTCAGTCTATTCTTTTCTATTGGCACGTGGTGCCCATCTTGTGACACTATCCTACTGAAAATTGCAGCACCCTCTATATGGTCAAGAATATCATCAATCCTTGGAATAGGAAACCTGTTCTTGATAGTATTCTTATTCAACGCACAAAGTCACTCCACCCTTACTTCATCGTGCATCGGGCACGCTCCCTGTCACAAAGTGATGACGTGGCGGACAGCAGAAACCCTAATTTTTGCCAAAAACCCTAAAATTCCTGCAAATCCTAATTTCAGCCAAAAACCCTAATTTCCGAAAATCGCGGAGGTTGAAAAAATAATAATAATAATTAAAATGATGAGCGACGCGAATTTTGCTTTTTTTATTAAAAAAAAGAGAAAGACTCTCTAAGAGAGAGAGAACTGATGCTTTTTATTTTAAAAGCTTTTGGGGCTCTGCTTTTGGGGCATCCCTTGTATCTTTAAACAAGTGGTGAGGGCTTCACTTCTCAGAGCATCTGGACGCAGAGCCTGAGAGTGAAACCCTAACCGCTTTCTTGTACTTTGATGATTGATTATTATAAAAAGAAATACCGAAAGGGGCGCCAGTCTTTGGGGCCAATATCTCTAGGCACGGAACTCCGCCGGGCCAGTGCAAATCTATTGTGATCTGTGAATTGTTTTGAAGTGGTTATTTGGTGCTGTCGCGGTTGATTCTTGACTTCGAGTGTCCAAGTCTGTTCCAGTGGTATCAGAGCACGGCCGATTTCTCTTCTACGGGAAATCCGATCCCCGACAAAAAAAATTCCGCGGCACCTATGGCTTCAGGCAATGATCAGTCGACTCCCTCTCCATCTGGAGATGCGGGCTGGGATCACAACGAAGATTCAGACAGAGAGTATGGACCGCCTTGGCCTACTTAGGCAGAGCGGCCAGAGATGATGCTCAATTTTGCCAAGGACCCGAAGATGGCAAAATATATGAACCAGACCTCTTTGGGAGAGGTACAGATGGAGTGGCAAAGAACCACAACGCCACTCCCGAAACCCGCTCTCAAGAAACCTTTTGCCTCCAAGAAAATATACGAAGAAGGAAATGGAGAACGTGGTTGATGCACGGATTACTCAGCTTTTTGACGCACAAAAGAAAGCCAAAAAGCACGGCAAAAAGCAGAAGAAAAGCACTGACTTTCCAGGTTATTTGGGTCGTCAGTCGACTTTTGACAAGGCAAAGAAACAGAAGAAGCGTGTTCGATTTGAAGGCGTACCCAGTTCTTCTTCTTCTTCTTCTTCTTCTTCTTCTTCTTCTTCTTCTGATAGTTCTTCTAGCTCCTCGGATTCGAGCGAAGAAGACAGAAAAGGTAAAAAGCGAAGCAAGAAACAAAGCTTCGGAAAGGGCAAGAAAAAGACAAAGTGAAACCGGCCCGTGGTGGGGCGGTAGGCGTTGGCTTTCACCCGAAATTCTTTACTTTAAACACACACACAGAGCACTTTGCAAAGAGAACCTGCGACGGGAGTTAACACTTGAATACACACACGGCTCGGAAGCTAGAATGCTCCGAGCAGACGCCGACAACCTGTAGGCCCCAAAATTGGCGCCCCTTTCGGTATTTCTTTATTCTTTAGGAGGGTAAATTACAAGGTAAGGTCCTGGGAATCCTTCACGTGTATCCACCTAGATACCATTTGATTTGGCCAAATTTCGGCAACATAACAGCCCCAAAACTTGCGCGAAACCGATTCCCCTGCTGGAACTCGCTTGCACTGACGTATACCCTCTGATTCCTGTCCAAAAACAGTAAATTCAGCACGCTGTATTTACTGGTTTTTGCCCTGTTTTCAGCCCCAAACAGTCCCCTAACTGTCCTTTGCCAGTGGGGCACGATTCCCAATGATCCTGGCGTCCGTATGGCTGAAAAACAGTAAAATTACAGC
Source organism: Adiantum capillus-veneris (assembly GCF_014529385.1). Lineage (NCBI taxonomy): Eukaryota > Viridiplantae > Streptophyta > Polypodiopsida > Polypodiales > Pteridaceae > Adiantum > Adiantum capillus-veneris. The sequence goes on from NC_140952.1 coordinate 97,920,877, forward strand.
GCATACACAGCGCTGATTTTGCACCTGTATGGTGAGGTTATGACCCTCACCAGTGCCTGCTTTGGAGCAGCAGCTAGCTACCCCTGTTCCTGCTCAAGGAAGCTCTTGCCTCAGCACAAAAGCATGAACCCACACAACTGTACATCAGTCAAATGAGGAGCCCTCTTGTGGGGCATCACATAACTGCACGTAGGGGAGAGAGAGAGAGCAGTGTGTAGTGTGCAGGGCATCACTCCTAGCACCACACTGTACATGAGAGGGAAAGGAAGCACTCCATAGCTCTTAACCTGTGACAGGTTGCAAATGAAGCATCCTCTCAGCATAAATCGAGCGCCCTCTCTTCTGCCCTTGACCTGTAATGCATCTGTGAACAAACAGATGCAAAAAGGAGAAGATTTGCATGGCTGCCAAAACCTGCGTATCGCTGAAAACGCAGCAAAACAGCCCTGTAAACACGCATCTGATGCCTTCCAATGCTGAAAAAGAGCTCCTTGGACCTAGGCAAAGTCATGGGAAGCTCAAAAATGGAGAGAAATGGCTGAAAATCAGTGTAATCAGCCTCCAAAACTGCTCCCAAAAGTCAGTTACGGGTTCTGTTCTCCCAGACTTGGTAAATTGACCAAAAAGTGCCACTTGGCACTCATACATGCAATTTCCCCGCATTGGGCTTCCTGCTTAAAAATCTCTCAACTGGTGCATCAGTTCACTTTGCAGCAGAGTACTAAAATGTTCCCTTGGTCATACCGAAGGTAATGACGCGAACACATTTCACGGCCCAAAATGGCAGTTTCCTAATTTTTAGGAGATGCTTCCGTCGGGCTCCCGCTGGTCTTCTGACCATCTATCCTCATTGGGACCGCATCCAAAAGTGTAATGTGGCCCAACTGTCGGATACTTTCTGTTGGTGATCCCACCTTGACTTTATGCCTTTATTGAGTTCACTTCCTAGTATCCACCAACTTGCTAAGTGCGACGGGGGGGACCTGTATGATCTTGCTCTGAGCCTAGACATCCTCTTACCATACGGATTCCAGTGCCGACCAACTTCCCGTCTGCGGGTGAAACTACCGTTCACATTGGCCATACAATGTCCGACCATTTGCAACTTCAAAAAGAGGGTCTCAAAAATTAAACAAAAATCATTGGAAAGAAACCAACAACTAAGGTTAGCAGTTGCCACGTCTTCGTGACACAAAGAAGGCTACATCTCGCCCAGAGACTGACAGTTCTACTGAGGACTCGTCTACAAACAGCTCAGATTCCGATGAGACGGAAGAAGAATTTTTACAAAGCCAACCAGTATGACTTTCTCGAAGATAAAAGCAAGAAAGTCCGAGAGTTTAAGGAAGGTGGCCACTCGATCAAGTTTGATACTTTTCAGGATACTCAGATGCTTCGAAGGCTTTGTCTTTTATACAGCAGTTTGACATCACTTTCGTGGGAGGATGATATTCAGAGCACTCCAAGATTCGGAGAGCTACCTCTTACCTTAAGGGGAATGCTCGTACTTGGTGGTCCACGCTTCTTTTAACAAGAGTGCGGCAGTTAAATAGCTGAAATTTAAGAAGCTTTTTATTTCTTCTTGGTTCACGCAAGAATATAAACGAGATGTACGAGCTGCTTGGAACCATCTTCGGATGACCAAGAAAGATACAATCAATGCTTATTGTGAAAGATTCTGGAGCTCTTTTCTACCCGCCTCTTCATTCAAGAAGATCTCGTTCAGAGAACAGATTGAGCGGTTTACCTTGGGTCTACCTACAGAGATCCGAGATCACTGCTTGGAACAGAAGTCAGCTTCTATTCAGGAGTTGATGAGTCATGCAAAGCGGGGCTTTGCCATTCACTCTAGCAGTCTGACCTACCCCACAGATGAGGCCATGATACAACGAGCCGAACAGACTTCTGGGAATGAAAGTAGAAAGAAAAAGAGCCACCCAGAGAAAAATGATGCACGACCCAAGCTTACTCCTGAGGAGAGAGCTCGCTTCATCAGAGAGGGGAAGTGCTTTGGATGCGGGGAACAGGGACATATCTCCGCAAAGTGCCCTAATAAGGCACAGAAAGAAAAGAATGATAAAGACGACGACAGGTCTGAGAGTTCGAGAGCAGCTGAGGAATGTGGCAGAAAGGCAGATAGAAAAGCAGAACTGGTACCACATGGCGTGGGACCTGCACCGAATCTAATGAATGAAAGTACAAACTTTACCGCTTTTGGGGCAAAGTGAAGGATCAAGAAGCTCTTTTGAAGGAGCCAAGGCCAACTTCTTTTCACTTGGAATTGGCGGCTCGATTTGGAATTACGCCCGACAGACTGACGCCACAGGCGGAGGTAGTTCGACTAGCACCTGGATGGGATGTTGCCATTACACCGAGCATTGGCAAACTTCGTTTGCAATGACAAGGGTGTTCAGGGCACACGAGTGACGTTCTACTCAAGATCCCTTGGTACCACAAGAACTACGCCGTGGTTGACTACCGGGCCGAGAAAGCGACTTTGATAAATGAAGGGCTTAGAGATTGTACTTGATGAACTTCAGTTTCTTACTCATTCTTTTGGGAGAGAACTGAACGATGGATAAAGGTTGAATACGTTTTGACCTGATCTAAAGAACGCCAAGATTTTTCTCCACACTCATGCCGATTGCTTTTCAGAGGGCCTGAAGATCATACCATTGATCTGATACCTGGAAGCACGTCACCGAACCGGCCACCCTACCGTGTGAGCCGAGCACAGAATGAAGAGATTATGAACCAAGTGAAAGACCTCTTGGAAAAGGGTCTTGTCCAGCCTAGTACTTCACCGTCTTGCTCTCCAGTGTTGTTGGTTTTGAAGAAAGACGGATCTTGGAGAATGTGCATCGATTATAGCGCTCTCACCAAAATCACCATCAAGAACAGATTTCCGATTCCTAGGATCGATGATATACTTGACACGTTACAGGGATCCTCGTGCTTTAGCAGGATTGACTTGAAGAGTGGATATCATCAGATCAGGATAGCGCCGAGAGATGTCTACAAGACAGCTTTTCGGACGACTTTTGGGTTATTTGAGTTTTTGGTGATACCTTTTGGCTTAACCAATGCTCCTGCGACATTTAACCGGATGATGGACAGGATTTTTCGAGAGTACAGTTTGGCACTTTCTTTGACGACATCATTGTTTTCTCCAAGAATGAGGCAGAACACAGAGATCATCTCCTTCAAGTCTTTCAGGGATTACGAGATCACACGTTAGTGATTAATGCAAAGAAAAGTGAATTTTTCCTACCAGAGATACACTTTTTGGGACACATTGTGTCAGGAGCAGGAGTGCAAATGGACCCGGCCAAGATAGAGACTATCCGCGATTGGCCCGATTTGAGGAATGTCCATGAAGTTAGAAGCTTCTTGGGACTGTGTTCGTACTACAGGCGGTTCATACGAAAGTTTGCAGAGGTTGCTTCCCCTTTGCATACCTTGACACAGAAAGGAGTACCTTTTTTGTGGGGACCCACAGAGGTGACTGCCTTTCGGACATTGAAAGAGATATTGACTACGGGACCTATTTTGACTTTGCCTGACTTGCAGAAGTCATTTGAAGAACCTATTCTTGATGGTATTCTTGTTCAGTGCACGGTAGTCTATGCACATACGCCATGAGCCATCCTTTTTCTACACCAACAACACTCGAGAACAGAATGGAGATGAACTGGGCTGAATCAGCCCCTTTTCTAACAGCTCCTGTACCAGGCCCATTATCTCTTTCTGTTGAGCCGCACTAACCGTGTACGGAGGCTTATTTGGTGGGCTATTGCCTGGCACCAAATCTATCACATGGTCCTCGGGTCTCTCTGGCGGTAATTAAGACGGTAATAAATCAGAAAAACAGTCACTATACTGTTGTAAAAACATTGACCTTTCTTTATCTAGCACAGATAAATTTGATTCATCACAATCTGACACTTCACGTGCAAAAACCAAGTACGCAGAAAGATGCTTTTTCATTACAGAAGTAATAACAGAAGCTGATACAGTGGGAATAGACTCCCCTTTAAGCTTTACATCAAAAATGTGAGTCTTTCCCCTCCTCTGTACAGTGATCTTTTTGTTGTAGGCATCCATGATTCCCTGTACACGAAACAACCAAGGAATACCTAGCAACACATCACATCCATCCAGTGGCATGATGTAAAATTCTTCAGCATCTACATAGGACTGGATATGTAGGCGCAACTTTCCAATGATGGGTGTCACAGCCTCTGTATGGCCAGGACATGCCAAACCTGCCTCTGCTATATACCCCATCTCTTCAGGTCTGATTCCCAACTTCGAAGCCAATTCTGGGGAAATGAAGTTGGCTTTGGCACCTGGATCAAAGAAAATAAGCATTGTTTGATCCCTGACCTTTCCCCATGCTCTGCAAAGCTCACTTGCATCTGAATTTGGCTTGTCGCCCACCATATCTGGCACTAGACCAGCCATGGGCTTCTTTCCTTTCTTGTCCTCCTTGTCTTCAGAATCAGCTGGCCTTTTCTTTGTAGGACAATTGTAAGCAATGTGGCCAGGCTGCTCACAGATAAAGCATTTGTTCTCTGACCTCAGGACCTTCTTTTGCTCTTCAGACTTGCGAGGAAGACGTCTTTTCCATTTCTTCGCTAGTCCCTTTTTTGATTCAACCGTAGCTTTGCCTTTCCCTCGGTTGGCTGGCTCCTGAGTCACTTTCGGAGCCTCCTTGGGAACATACTTCTTCGCTAAATTTTTCTTGGCTGATCCCTCCTTGACGCCAGTATTGAATTCACATTCTTCACCCTTGAGCAAACCATTGCCAATGTTTGCTACCTCGATGAGCTGCGTCAAAGTAGTGACTTTGGTCTTCGTGCAGTATTTTCTCAATCCTTTGGGTAGGCCACAATAGTATTTTTCAATCTGTTCTGTCGATGGCACAAACCTATAGGAAGTTACTGGAAGTAGAGCTTTCCAAAACTTCCGATTGTAGTCATCCAGATTCTTGCAAGTAGCAGCATTAAGCTGGTGCCATTCTGTCATGACATTTGCTTCAAAGTCATCAGATAACCACGCTGCTGCAAAAATCTGCTTGAAGTAAATCCATGTGGACGGAGCTTGCCCTTGAAGCAATAAAGTTGTCCACCATTGTCCCGCATTCCCTGTCAAGAAAGTGGCTGCCTTGCAGACCTTTGAAGCCTCTGTAAAGTTTCCCCCTGCATAGGCCTTGTCAAACTGCTGGAGGAATGAGAGAGCCTTCTTCCTGTCATCAAACCCTGTAAAGGTCGTGAATGTCACACCTTTGCCACCTTCTTTGTACGGAGTTGGCCTCTCTAGCGGCGTTAAATTGTCATATGGAAGTGACTGAAACATGGGAACACTGTTAGGGTTCATTTGTGTTCCCTGACCGCAATTAAGTTGACCTGGAAATGCCATATTTGGCTGCTGATTTGTAATTCCAGCCATACCAAAATTTGCCTGTGGCATCCCAAATTGGCCCTGAGTACTTTGAAACCCTGGTAGCATGCCCGTGACACCATACATGGGGTTAGGCATCATTGTTTGAGCACCCCCAAACACTGTTCCTGGCGTGTAAAACTGATTTCCAGGTGCATGACCAGCCATGCTCTGGAATACCGATCCACCTCCAAAATAGCCAGGGTGTACTGAAGGTGGTGGGAAGACTTGTTGCATAGCCTGTGGGTTGCTTCCCTGCCCATTAGAACCAGCTATAGGCTGCTGAAAAGTGGCGGACTGAACTGGTACAGCTCGAAAGACTGGCATCTCAGCTACCTGTTCTTGCACCTTAGGCAGAGGTTGTGGAGACTGCATGTTCTCCGTCAAGTGTACACGTGCTTCCATTGACTGTGCAGTATGAATCACCTGTGCTTGAGCCTTAACAGGCTTTTGAATATGATCCGGTGACCCAACTTGCTGAGACAAAACAGGAGGTTGCAGAAAGGCTAAAAACCTCGGATTCTGCATTACTTGTGTGAACATAGCCACAGCAGTAGCCAACTGGGTCCTGAATATATCATCATCCGTCTGTGGTGGTCTTGAGGACTCACCCACTTCATGTGTCTGTTGACCCTGTGAAGAGGAAACCTCTTCAGTCACATCATCTGGTCTGTCAGCCATAATTACAATTCCCTGTGTCTAGTCTATGATCCCCTGTGTCTTCAAGCCCAAACTGACCAAGGCTCACTTCTGTGGGAAAAAGTGATTTAGTCCCGTCGATGGAACCATGAAACCGGCCTGTTCGATCCAAAAAGAGCGGTAGACTTTACTTCAAACCTTGATTTAGCTTTCACCCATTTAATTTGTCGTCCACTTTACCTGTACTTTCAAGACACAACAAAGGGGAGAGGGATACAGGCTGCTAGATTGCACCTCTATGAGTACACCGACACCAGATTGGCCCCTAACTTAGACGCCCCTTTCGGTATTTCTTTATTGTTCAACAGAGGGAATAAACGTTGTGGATCCTACAAGCTGCCCCGCACAAGCTCGGCTGAATTTCAACTGTTCCAGCCCAATTTCGGCAACATAACTATACTAGAACCCTTCACAGTCAGTATTCCCACGCATTGACTGACTTTCCCGACGCATACGGGCACTTTGCAAAACCTGGCGAGAATCTGCAGCACGCTGAATTCTCTGTTTTCAGCCCCGAAAATGTGCCATATCACCTGTACAGCGGTCCCCTCGCATCCCCGAACCTCCTGGGGATATTAGGGACCGTTTAGGGCCAAAACCCTAAACCTGCAAAAATACACAGCAGGCTGTAATTTACTGTTTCAGGCTCCGTTTCGCGTGCCGGTTGCATCTGTAGCAAGTCCTCGAGCTCCCGCGCTTGTAGGGCTACTTGCCCTTTGAATCGGACGAGATTTCTGGTGTGAAACCTCTCCGAATTCACCTGTACCTGCGGGGGATTAGCCGCTAGCTAATCCAGTACCTGTGCAAGAGGCTCTTGCCTCAGCAATCGCGCATGAACCCACACAACTGTACATTGGTCAAATGAAAAAGCCCACTAGAGGGGCATAACATACTGCCATAGAGGAGAGAGAGGGCAGTGCGTAGCGTGCAGGGCATCACTGTTGGCACCGCACTGTACATAGGAGGGAAAGAAAGCACTCCATAGCTCTTAACCTGTGACAGAAGCTGGAAATGAGCCTCTCCAAGCTTAAAAATCAGCGCCCCCTTCTCTTGCATGAGGAAAGTGCACCAGAAGGTGCCACTTGGCACATTTATAAGCATTTTCCCGTTTCGGGGTTGCCGCCTAAAAATCTCCCAACCGGTTGCCCAGTTGACTTCACGACAGAGTAAGAAAATGTTCCCCTTGTCATTCCAAAGGTAATGACGCAAACACATTTTCAAGTCCCAAAATAGCAGTTCCCTAAATTTTAGGAGATGCTGCCATTGTATCTTTCTAGGTCATCCGACCCTCTTTGTACACTGTGGCCACATCCATAACTGAAATGTAGCCTCTATAGCAAAGGATTCGCTTTGGCTAGTCAATGACCCCACTTTGGCTAACCATAGTCCTTGTCCAACCTTAGTGCTCTCTTGCCCTCAGGCCTGGACTCCCTCTGGACAGTTCCACACTAGCTATGCAATGCAAGGCAGTTAGATTTCCCGAGGGGTGTTTCCAAAAAGTGAAAGTAAATAGATAATAAGAAAGAAAACAACAAAAAGGATAGATAGTAGTCACACGCTGGTGATAGTAGAGAGATACTTCTTTGAGCCGAGACTCAAAAAGGACCTGGAAGAGTTTGTGCGCAGTTGCTTGGTATGCCAGAAGGTCAAGTTTGAAGGGCATAAGGCACAGGGATTGTTACAGCCTTTACCATACTCACCCACCCCTCGGAAAGTATTGCAATGGATTTCATTTTTGATCTCCCAAGAACACAGAATGATCATGATGATTTTCCGATTACATGGCACGTCTGAGACGATTGTCTCCAACAGAGACCCCAGATTTATGAGTTTGTTTTGGAAGGCAATTTGGGAGAACATTGGCACGCAGTTGCAGTTCTCGTCATCGTTCCACTTGCAGACTGACAGCCAATTTGATATTGCCAATTCAGTGATTTTAGATTTATTGAAGTCTTGTATCTCGGATCAGAAGACTCAATGGGAAAAGAACTTACCTTTGGTGGAATTTGCCTACAGTAACACGATACACTCTTCGACGGGGAAGACGCCATATGAGATTGTTGAGAGTGTTGCGAAGGTTCCATCCTTCCTGAGCACGAAAGATTAGATATTTGAAGCGGATGAATATTCGCGAGATTTGGATACGGCTTTTGCCATGTTCGCGAGACTTTGCAGGAGTCTCAAGAACGACAGAAAAAGGCAGCGGATCGCCATCGTCGCGATTTGAAATTGAAGGAGGATGATTGGGTGCTCTTACTTTTGAGGAGGCACGCCTACGAAAGAAAAAGGGGAAGGAGAGACTTTTTCCAAAGCTTAGTATGCGATACTACGGACCTTTCCAAATCACTGACAAGATAAATGATGTCTCCTTCCGATTGAAACTGCCAGATACTTGGAGGATTCATAATGCATTGCATGTGAGCCTCTTGAACCCTGTTAAGGGTGATGTGCCTAATGAGCAACCCGAAGTGGAAGAAAACGAGGAGATCCTTGTTCCTGAACAGATTTTGGCACATAACGATACGAAGAAAGGTAAAGTCCGAAGGCGGTTCTTGGTTTAGTTCAAGAACTTTCTTGCATTTGATGCGAAGTGGATGGAGGAGGAGGACCTAGCAGATACTCCTCGGATTGTGAAACTTTACCTCGATGTTTCGGTTTAGCATAGTCTACTCCAAACAGAACCCAGAAACTCAGCTTGGCCGAAGATCTCGTGCAGTGGGATGCACAAGAGGGGAGTTACTCCGCTCCTTTGTCAACAGATGCCTCGATTTTGATCCTAAAGTCACTGATGTCTCTTTGAGCTCAGGGATACTGAGAGCTCACAGTATTCTGCTGGATGACTTTATGAAATGGAATTCCTGATAATGATACTGATGTGTTCTTGACTTCTTTTGAGTGCAGGAACTGATGCCGAAATGACTGCAGCATTTTGGTCTGATTGATCTCGAATAGACATAGTTGCAATAGGGGTTAGTCAATCGGACATCGATGAGGTCCCGATTGGACCTAGATGTGATTGCTAGCTACATTGCCGATAAATGATGGTCTAAGATCCGAATGAATGTTGAATGTCATGTGATGTCTGGTGATGTCCTGTGATGTCGTGTGATGTGACTGTCGATTTTGTACATGTGCTAGATGTGTGTTCCTAGTACGTAGGTAGTAACAGTCAGTGTCTGCTAAGATGGTTTATGGCTTTTGACGGTTTTGCAGGCGTAATCGCAGTCGATTACAATGCTTTCAAGAGGGGGGTATGTCACAAAGTGATGACGTGGCGGACAACAAAAACCCTAAAATTCCAGCAAACCCTAATTTCTGCCAGAAACCCTAATTTTTGGAAATCACAAAGGCTGAAAAAAAAAAAAATAAATGGTGAGCGACGCGAATTTTGCTTTTTTTTATTTAAAAAAAGAAAAGACTCTCTAAGAGAGAGAGAGAGAACTGATGCTTTTTATTTTAAAAGCTTTTGGGGCTCTGCTTTTGGAGCATCCCTTGTATCTATAAACAAGTGGTGAGGGCTTCACTTCTGAGAGCATCTGGACGCAGAGTCTGAGAGTGAAACCCTAACCGCTCTCTTGTACTTTGATGATTGATTAATATAAAAAGAAATACCGAAAGGGGCGCCAGTCTTTGGGGCCAATATCTCTAGGCACGGAACTCCGCCGGGCCAGTGCAAATCTATTGTGATCTGTGAATTGTTTTGAAGTGGTTATTTGGTACTGTCGCGGTTGATTCTTGACTTGGAGTGTCCAAGTCTGTTACACTCCCATCTTCAACGCTCATGTCTTACAGGGCATAAGCCAAAAAGCTATTGGCATGTGGTGCCCATCTTGTCTTGTGACACTATCCTGCTGAAAATTGCAGCACCCTCTATATGGTCAAGAATATCATCAATCCTTGGAATAGGAAACCTGTTCTTATAGTATTCTTATTCAACGCACAAGGTCACTCCACCCTTACTTCATCGCGTATCGGGCGCGCTCCCGTCTTCAACGCTCATGTCTTACAGGGCATAAGCCAAAAAGATCACTTGCAAGAGAAGGATCCAAGATTTGTTTCGACTCACTGTTTTTCTCAAAAGCACTGTCATGCACATGTTGATGTCTATAGCTACCAAGCCGTACACTCCAAGGACTTGGCAAGCTTTCAAAAAAAAATTTGCCCGAAGTTATATAGTTTCTGACATCTTCCTTCGGAGTGCAACTTCTAGCAGAGTGGGGCATCCTGAAATGCTTGCCATAGAAACCCTAGCAGATTATAACTTGAAATATCTCTACATCTCTCAGTAGATGTTTCTTCACGAGCTGATGACCTTGGGGGTCCGATGCGATTGCTGTCTTGGGACTACCATCGCTGTCAAAGCAATACACTCTGTCCAAGAGTTGATGGACCATGATGTGGTTGTCTACGACCTTATGGAAGGAAACTAACCCTAATTTTCTATGCAAGTTTCAGGATGGAAAGTCAATCGACTTTTCGAGCTCCGCTGATGTCGAGATTGCTTTTTAAGTTTGAGTTCTGTTTGAACTTGTTTTGTGATCCTGTTTGGAATTTGTTTGAAATGGATGGTGTCTGTTTTGAACCTATTTTGGTGCCGATTTGAAATGTTTGACTCTAGTTTTAATACTAGTTTCATTAATTGATGATTTTACTCCCGGGTGGAGTAGTGAGAAATGTTGTTTTGGTATTGTTTGAACCTCGGAACGACGCAAGCCGATGTCTGGGGAGCGTTTCGTTGTATGTTTGAAAACCTCGGAACGATGGAGGCCGATGTCTGAGGAGCGTTCCGTTGTATGCTAGAAACCTCCGAATGACCCAGACGAGATGTCTAGGGAGCGCTTGGTTGTATGCTTGAACCTCCAAGCGAGGCAGACTGTGGTCTTGGGAGCGTTTAATTGCGCAGTCCTCTGAGCTCATGGCTCGGACCTTTGTAGGTTATTTGCGGGGGGAGTGACGAGGTAGTCGTTGAGTAGCTTCATACCGCAAACCGTTTGTCTCAAGGGAGTGCTCAGCGGCACTGTTTGTTGTGTTTGTAACATGCATATGTGAGCATTTGTGTTGCATTGTGATGTGCCAACCATTGAATATTCCTAATTGGATGAGATTGCCTAGGTATGTAATTTTAGTGCATCAAGACACCCGCGGAAGATCAGTGCGGTCTGGGTGTGATGGCTAATTTCACTACGCCAGCATATCAAGAGTTCCGATCTGGACAAAAGAAGAAGCCAACTCCTTCATTAAAAGAGCCGAAAGGAGAAGCCGACTCCTTGATCAAAAGAGCCGAATAGCGAAGCCAACTCCTTAACAAAAAAATAGCAAACTGATTGTCCCTCGGAATGACCCTCGGAAATTTTTTTAAGCTAACTTTAGTTGATTCGCACATATGCTATAATCGGGGACGATTACTCTCTTTCAAGAAGGGAGGATGTCACAAATTGCTGACGTGTCAAGTTAGTGAAGAGCAAAGCCAGCCTTCAGATCTCAGCCGAGGAGCCTAAACCCTAAGAAGAACAAGCGGCAACAGTAGAAGAAGTCCTACCAACTTATGGGACCCCGTCCAATGGGGCCCAAGAGACATAAAGGAATTAAAATAAAGCAGGACCCCCCCACACACACACAAAGCTTGCGCAACTAGCTGATGACGTGGTAGACAAATACGGATGCTCCGGATTTTTCGTTGACTGATGACGTGGCAGACTGTACAGATTTCCGCGTTTTGCGATGACTGCTGACGTGGCAGTTGTATGGATTTCCATGATTTAGCTGGCAGCTTTTGGGCATTGCTTTTGGACCAAATGCTTTTGAGTTTGAAGGCTTTTCATGTAAACTACTTTTGGGGCCTAGGGCCTTTAAATGAGGCCATGGGCTCATTCTCTTGCATGCTTCCTTGAGAAGGTGCAGAGTCTGGAGTACCGGCTTGTACTATGTTGATGCAATATAAAGAAATACTAAAAGGGGCGTCAAGGTTTGGGGCCAATACTCTCTGAGGTGGAATTCCGCCACTCCGTGTCGCGTGTTGTCTCTCTCTCTCTCAGTTCAGTTGTCATTGAAGTGCTCTACCACAAACTGCTTACGTGTCAAAGCCTAAAGAATGGAGCCAACTTGCAGATGCTGGCCGAGGGGCCTAAACCCTAAGAAGAACAAGTAACAGAAGAAGTCCTACCAACTTATGGGGACCCCGTCCGATGGGGCCCCAAGTGACATAAAGGAAATAAAGCAGGACACACACACACACAAGAAATTGCGTAGCTGCTGATGACGTGGCAGATTTCCGAAAATTACGCTGGCTGATGACGTGGCAGGCTGTACGGATTTTCGTAAATTACACCAACTAATGATGTGGCAGGTTGTACGGATTTCCGTAAATTACGCTGGCAGCTTTTTGGCATTGCTTTTTGGACCAGAAGCTTTTGAGTTTGAAGGCTTCTCATGTAAACTGCTTTTCATAGCCCAAGGGCCTTTAAATAAGTGCTAAGGGCTCATTCTCTGGCATGCTTCCTGGAGAAGGTGCAGAGTCTGGAGTGCCAGCTTGTATAGTGTTGATGCAATATAAAGAAATACCGAAAGGGGCACCAAGGTTTGGAACCAATACTCTCTGGGGTGGAATTTCGCCACTCCGTGTCGCGTGTCGTCTCTCTTTCAGATCAGTTGTTATTGAAGTGCTAAAAGTCCGTTCAGTCTGTTCTTTTCTATTGGCACGTGGTGCCCGTCTTGTGACATGCTCAAAGTCTGTTCAGTCTGTTCTTTTCTATTGGCACATGGTGCCCATCTTGTGACACTATCGTGCTGAAAACTGCAGCACCCTCTAAATGGTCAAGGTGGTTTCCAATCACCCTTTCCCTTTCATGTCTTGTGATTACCATGGGCCACTTCATTCCACGCTTGATGACTTGCTTGGGTATTATGACCCCGGGCTCTCTTGTTACAGTCATTGATACCTATGAGTTTAGATCTATGCTCTAGGCGTCACTCACTTTTTGGCGTTCCTTGACTTGGGAGTACAAAGGTCGGTTTTATTTCTAGAGGATGATGGTTACTTGTCGCCTGGATTAGTGCCTTTGTTGCCATGCTTTTCACCATATGGTGAGTGCGTGTCCTAGTCAGTCTCAACACAGGTTGCCTGCACACGTGCCCCCCAAGGTTATTATTGATGGTTGATAGAACACGATGCCATAATTTCCCTGGCAGCAACACGCTACGGGGCCTTTGGCACTGGCTCTCCTGCTGCATTCTAGGTTTCTACCACATGGCTGACTCCTCCTCACCCAGGGGAGAGTCTTTGCTTAGCACCGAAAATCTTCCTCCAATGCTCCTCCGCTTTCCACCCGCCATGTCCCAAGTGCCTACCCCCTCGCCTGACCCCTCAACCACTTTCATCATGGACACGAGACAAATCCCAGCTGAGCGGCGGTGCCAAGATGTGAGCCAAGATGTGAGCGTAGTGAGCCTTCCACATATCCCTAACGCAATGCAACAAACTGTATCCCGCAGAGTGACTCTCTCTCTCTCTCTCTCTCTCTCTCTCTCTCTCTCTCTCTCTCTCTCTCTCTCTCTCTCTCTCTCTCTCTCTCTCTCTCTCTCTCTCTCTAACCTTTTATAAGAAACAGGATTGTATGAGAACACAAGAACGAGCATAACCTTGTGACCTCGGCTGAGGAGGCACTGTGAAAGGTAGTAGATGTGGTTCTCCACACCTCCGAAATTCGGATAAAAGAAGTCGGATACCATTAAAACACGATGTTGCCCCCGACGAGCATTTTGCTGCAGAGAGGAGGACGACGACATGGCCACGTCAGATTTGCTTGCTACAAGAGAGGGAGAAGCATATGTAGGTAAGATATTAAAAAAAGGAAAAATTACCAAAATACCCCTCTAATTTAAAATACCCCTCAAATTTCAAAAATTCCCAAAATACCCTTGTATCTATTTTGGTTGGAATGTTCAAGATTTTCTAATCTTCATTCGTTTTTGACAATTGAGATTTGTTTTTGAGTGCTCAGAATGTAATTTGTCAACAGTTACCATCGCAAAAAAGGCAATTATGTCTAAAAATAATGAAGCAATTCATCTCCAAAGCCTACATAACCAACTCAAATTGTAGTTTTAGCATCTTGTACGATAGACAATCACTCTTCTTGTGAAGACCTACAAAAAAATTTATTTTTCGAGAAATTTAGTCTCACAAGCAGGGGTATTTTGGGAATTTTGGAAAATTTGAAGGGCATTTTGGGAATTTCCTCAAATTAGAGGGGTATTTTGGTAATTTCCCCTTTTAAAAATCGTTAAAACTTAGAATCTTAGGAGATGCCTTCATTTTGAAAGGGGTACAACCGGAGAATGGTCATGGACAGCAAGCGGGATAGCATGGCCTACAGCAAACGGACCGAGTAGGTGGATGTTGGACAGAGACAGACGCAGGTGGACAGACAAGTGGGAATGCAGTGGGAGAGGACAAGAAGTAATGTTCTTTTTTAATAGAAGGGTGAATGAGTTCCCAAGGAAATAGCATTGGTGGAATGGTTTAGCGCAGAAATTGCTTCCTACCCGCCACGTATCGCGTTTGATACTTACTAGTAGGTGCTACTTTTGTCCTCTGGACCTGACAGCGCACAGAGGTTGGGAAGGGATCTGTTGAGATTCCATTTCAATAAAATGGGAAGGCCGTATGTTGCTACGATCATTTTTAACACTAAATTAGATCGAATCATGGAAGATGCCTTGTTCAGGTAGGGAGGCCATAAGCAGGTAGTAGAGGAGCATAAACAGTTGTGAGACAAGCATAGAAGCAGCTGAGGGAGGCCTACATGGACATGTGCCTTGCACAACAAACAAAGAGTGTAGACAACGTGTTCTCTCTTTTTGTAGTATGGACAACGAGCAGCCCTGCCATTGGGTGGTGTATGATAGCAAGAATTTAGTTAAATATGGCTCAATTTGAAGTTCACCCAAAATTTGATTCGTCTCAAATCACTCCATAGAATAAGGGGAGGGGGGGGGGGGGGGGGGGGGGGGGGGGGGGGGAGGAAGGAAGAAGAAGTAGAAGAAAACTTTTAACATAACAAAACTTCCCCAAATACCCTAAAGATCTATTAGACGAGTCTTGAACATGAAGAGGGGGGGGGACTAGGAAATCACCGACTAGGGTGGGTGTTCACGAGGCTTAGTCATAAGAGGAGGGCAAGGAAAAGTAGACGAGCGAGAGAGAGAGAGAGAGAGAGAGAGAGAGAGAGAGAGAGAGAGAGAGAGAGAGAGAGAGAGAGAGAGAGAGAGAGAGAATGAATTAGATTTTATTATCATCTTCGGACGTCAAATATGACTTATGGGACCATAGTTACATGTGATATAGTATGGGGCTAACGAGTGATTCTCGATGCTCCAAAATTGTGGTGATGAGAGTCGCAATGGAGAGCCCATATTGTGACTGGGAGAGGAAAGTGTGTAGGTCTAAATCATGGCTAAAAATATGAGGGAAGCAAATTTGGATGTGACCAAAATCTGAGCACTCTAGTAGTGTGTGGTACTCAGACTCTCGAACTTGTAGTGAGCATGATGTGCACAATCAATTTGACTCTTCTCCATTGCCCCAACTTCATGTCTTGCATCAAAGGGAGTGGGAGCTAAGCTGAATGGATGTGATAGTGCGTATCACTGACAAGGGGTTGGGCTCAAGCATATAACGGTGATTAGTGTTCCTCTTTCAGCAAAGAACATCTAGTAGTGTGTGGTACTCAGACTCTCCAACTTGTAGTGAGCATGATGTGCACAATTAATTTGACTCTTCTCCATTGCCCCAACTTCATGTCTTGCATCGAAGGGAGTGGGAGCTAAGCTGAATGGATGTGATAGTGCGTATCATTTACAAGGGGATGGGCTCAAGAATATAAGGGTGATTAGCGTTTCCTCTTTCAGCAAAGAACATGGTTTTGTAGTTGGGGGCAATATGGGTGATGTAATGTATGAAGAATATGGGTGGTATAATGTATGAAGCGTGACCCATTGGATTCCTTCCAAGCCATAATACATTGGTGTTGTAGAAAAGCTTCATTCACTTGGGAGTTTATTGAGGCATCATCTAGCAAGTGTAATGCATTCCATCTCTCAAACCACTTCTTTATGTCTTGCATCCATCCCATGCTCAAGATCTTGCTTTTATGCGACTTTTTAAGTTTTTTTACTTGCTTCTAAGCATCTTTTTTAGCTTTTTTTCTTGCTTCCAATGCAGTTGTAGGAAGCCGATGTGGGGGATTTTGACGCATCATGTACTCAACAACCCTTTTCATGGCCATAACAAGAGATCCCGACTCAGGAAGTAGGAGCATACATGGACAAAGTTTGTAAGAAAACCCTTTTGGACATTCTCGAACTCTTTCCAAGTAGACTTTGAGATGCTCCCACCCCACACTTCAACTCCTTCAAGAAGAATCGGTATCACCAATGTGTCAAAAAGGTACTTCTTGAGAAGCCAAAATTTGATATTTCTCGCATTACACATGTTCTCAAATGCATAATATGCTCAAATCCCAACTTTCAAATGACACATAGCACATTCATGCCACTTGTGATTGGCCGGAACCTCAAGGCCAAGGTACTTAAAGTGTTAGGCCAAGGGCCAAAACTCACATGTAGTACGAGGGTCTATATGTAGCTAGGAGCCAAAGGGCCAGGGGCCTATATATAGTATGGTTGGGTGGTTATTGGCATGTGTTGTTTCCCATAGTCTTACATTGGTATCAGAGCGGTGGAGAATCCTCTGGGAAGGAGAAGGGTCATGGTGCATGAGCTTTGTATGGCAATGCATGGCTTCTCTCTCTCTCTCTCTCTCTCTCTCTCTCTCTCTCTCTCTCTCTCTCTCTCTCTCTCTCTCTCTCTCTCTCGCCTTGAGGAAGGAAGAAGGAGGAAAGATGTGGAGTCATGAAGGATTGCATGAAGCATTCTGCGAGTGGAGGTGGTTGGGTTGCTTCGTGGTGCTAAGCGAATACCCGAGGAGTCAAAGAGTAGCCGTGGAAAAACTCTCTTGCACACACAAAGTTGCAACGACGAGCTGCACCAAAGTGGTTGTAGCCGACATCTGTGGAGTTACCCCTACGTGTGGGGGATTTCACACTGCTATTGCAAGACCAGAAGAGGTCTCTGTTTGTCACCATGGTTGTTTTCTTCTTCAATGTTTTTGCGTCGCCATCATAGGAGAGTTTCATGTTTTTTTCCCACATCTATTTTGGGCACCCTTACCAACTAAGGACGCATGTCCATGGCCATGAGTAGCGGAAAAGCATTTTTGGGTGTTTGTTGCTGCATCTTTAGGGTTTAAGGATGACGACCTACTGATGTTAAAACTCGAGCAACCTTTTAGGTCTTGTAGGGAAACAATGGTAGCAGAGGTTGAGCTTGTCATCCCATGTTGAAAGAACACCTTTTGACCTAGAGAAGTTGCATGCTTGGAGATGTCGATAGGGCCAACATTTGCGTGGTGAATAAGCATGTGCCGGCAAGGAATGGTCCTTTGTATGGATCTTACGGTTTAGATAAGGCCATAACCTCAATGGTTAGGCCACGAACCTCTACATAAAAAGCACGGCTCTTCCCCATGAAGGGCATCCACCGACAGAGCACCTCGACTGAGCACGATCGTCGAGAAGACCACGGATACTTGGAAATTGTTGGTAAGGCAAGGCGTGTTGTTCGACTGGATGAAGGGTGCACAATGCTCGGCATGGCTGACCATTCATTACCATTCATGACACCAATAGGGGTCTCTCTTTCTCCATCTCTGAGAGTGGGATTTGAACTTTTGCTAAGGCAAGTCTCCTAGGCAAAGACAATTTTGTTGATTGGGTCGAGGATAAAGGCAGCTCGAACACATCGGCCATGGGGTCGACAAGGCAAGTTGATACAGGTCGTTGATGAGGTAAGCAGTAAATTTTGATTTTTGTTGGCAGTTTCAATGTGCCCATAAGCCATAACTCTTGACATGCCAAAGTGGTTCTTGAAAAAATCTTCAATAACAATGGCAAGAGAAGGAGGTGTTTCCAACTACTCTTCAAGAATTCCACGAGTGATAATTTTCTTGGAACGTCGCTCCCGTTCCTTCAATTCCTCTACATCCACATTCTCAACATTCTTTTTTTGGGCCATAACTTGCATGAGAGAGGAATTGGAAACCACATTGCTACAACATACATCATCCCAAGGTTTGTTTGTGCATACATTTTTCATCTCGCATACATCATAACTCATCGTGTTAAATTTCTCATGTTTCAATACATGGTCTCTCTCCACTTTGCTCATGTGCTCCTTCAACGCATTCAACTCCGAGAGAGAGAGAGAGAGAGAGAGAGAGAGAGAGAGAGAGAGAGAGAGAGAGAGAGAGAGAGAGAGAGAGAGAGAGAGAGAGAGAGAGAGAGAGAGAGAGAGTTGCAAGCAGAACAAAAAATGCATGCTATATTATTAATGAATTTTTTACAATATCTATAGAAGCTCAAAGTAACCACTATATTCTTGCATGTATAAACCACTAAAGGAGTGATGTCTATCTGTCTACCACAAGGAAAATTCCCATGGGCTTGAACCTAACAATCCCCCCCTCAAGCCCAAACCATTGCAAAGGGCTTGTAGCAAACCATAGAAGAGTCCACAAACCACCTGAAACATGAGTATAAGTCCCCCCCCCCCTCTCTTTGACAACGACGTTGGGATGTGTATGATTCCCTCAGACAACAATCAAGGTGGGACAATAACAACTCAACCAAACCGACTACAAAAGGTCTTGCCACTTTTCTTTGTGGCAGTGTCTATAATCCATACAAGATTTATTGACTAAGACAACATAAAGAAACTGAAACTAAAGAATATCACTTCTAGGATCATCAACAAAATTTATATGGCTTTTGTTCTTTTTGAAACACTATTGGAAGGATGGTTTGTCTTACCACAATAAACACAAGGATTTTTGGGGAAGCAATCCTTCATTTGATGATTATTTTGCCCACAAATTGCACAAGATCTAGTACTAGTGGATGAAGTTGATGTAGAAGTGCATCCACTAATTGCATATGTTGTGGGAACCATAGAAGAAATAGCCTGAGATGCTCTTTTCTCCTCTTCTCGTAAGGAATTAACAGTACCATTGAAAGAAGGTAGAGCACCTTTCTCCTTTAAGACGGTCACAATTTGATGAAACTCACTTTGATGAAACTCAATAGGTAAGCGATTGAGTAAAACAACAATAAGATCTTCATCACGTAGTGGAGCTTCAACATACATTAGCTGGGTTCTAATGCTCTTCAACCTATTAGCTAGTGCTGCTATATTTTCATCAGCATGCATGGTTAAAGAATATAATTTCATCTTCAAGCTCATTTTTGAATATTTGGCTTTGGCACCAAAAAGAGTTTCTAATTCTATCCAAGCATCACTTGAAGATGTGATATCATCTAAATAATGAATAAAATTGTCCTCAAGAGAGGTTAGAATAATACCAAAGTACATGCTTGTCTTTCCTCTGTTGTTCAACAAACAAAGCTCTAGTAACTACAATCATTGTAACCGCGTTGTTCGTTGAAGAGTCTTGACGAAGCTCCAAAAGTTTTCTCGCATCAGGTATCCCTTGACTTTGATTTGCCACGTCTGAAAATTGGACCTATGGAATTTGTCGATTTTGGATGCCATTTTTGAATCTCCAAAAAACTCGATGACGACGACAACTATTGACAACTACACCTACATACAAAGGACTCTTGACAAGGTGAGTTGCTCTTTATAGCTACTAAAAGATAGAAGTCATTTTTTGAGCTGTCATGCAAGGTGAGAATTCAATTTTTCAAGCACAATACTCTGCATAAAAGGTTGTTGATGCTTGTCTAACACCACCGCTTGGACATCATTTTGAAATGTTGTGTGCAGCAGGAGACCGTCAACGTGGGCACTTCTTGCAAAACCGTCAACAAGCTCCCAAAAAACATTTGGATATGCTTGCCAAAAAGAAACTGCCTCTTAGCACATGCAACCCTCTGATGGATAGCATTTTGAAATGCAAAAAAAGCTTGCAAAGCTTGTATTTGCCCGCAACTTGAGCACCACCCTAGACTCTCATCGCCAAAGAATTTCAGAACGTGCTACACAGAGGTCCTTGATCGCCTTGGCATTTGTAGGATTTTAGAACGTTGTGTGTATAGGAGATCCCACCTTAGCCACACTAACCTAGGCTCTTGTACCACTTTTAGGAAATCACAGCTAGGGCAAATGTTGATGAGGCTTAGCCATGAGAGCAAAGCGAGCAAAACAAAACGCGAGAGAGAGAGAGAGAGAGAGAGAGAGAGAGAGAGAGAGAGAGACCTATACTCTCTCTCTCTCTCTCTCTCTCTCTCTCTCTCTCTCTCTCTCTCTCTCTCTCTCTCTCTCTCTCTCTCTCTCTCTCAGCCCTTGGTCATCACAATGGCATCTTTGCAAATGGGATGCCTCCCCCTCTCTTCGCGTCCCGGCTAAGAGACACCATGTCTCTTTCCCTCTCTATCTGTGCCTTCGCCCTTAAAAATCTCCTTGCATGATAACACAAACCTTGATTGCACATTTAAAAATCTCCCCCCCTTCCCCAACAATTTCCTCTCTCTCTCTCTCTCTCTCTCTCTCTCTCTCTCTCTCTCTCTCTCCACGTTCCTGCACCTCTATCCTTCTCTTATTCCCCTCAAAGCCTTTTCCTTCTATTAAACCCAGAGCATCTTGCCAAATACCATCTTGACTTTCCATTTTAATGGGCTTTTCATTTCCTTTGACTTTTCATTTTCATGGGGCTTTTTGTTTCCTATACTTACCCTCCACTTATGCATTTGAAATGTATTGAAGGAATTTTCATTTTTATGTGTTTGGGGGCCCTACTGGGAAAATGTTGCTCTTTAGTCATGACCAAAGTATAATAAGTATGCAAAGTACACGTGGTTTTTGTATAACATAGGGTTTGCAAATCTAAGGAAATATAAGGCCTAAATGTGAAGTGTTTTGCATCGATACACACAAACTTTGTGTTGTGAGTACATCTTGTTGGGGGGGGGGAGAGAGAGAGAGAGAGAGAGAGAGAGAGAGAGAGAGAGAGATTTATTATCGTCCTCGGAGGTCAAATATGACCTATGGGACCAAAGTTACATGTGATGTAGTATGTGTATGGTAGATGAGTGCTGAAAATGTGAGGGAAGCAAGTTCGGATGTGACCAAAAGCTAAGCACTCTAGTAGTTTGTGCTACTCAAACGCTCGAACTTGTAGTGAGCATAATGTGCACACTTGATTTGACTCTTCTCCATTTCCCCAACGCCCTGTCTCGCATCGAAGGGAGTGGGAGCTAAGCCAAATGGTTGCAATAGTGTGTATCACTGACAAGGGGATAGGTTCAAGCATGTAACAGTGAGTACCGTTTCCTCT
This sequence comes from Adiantum capillus-veneris, assembly GCF_014529385.1. NCBI lineage: Eukaryota > Viridiplantae > Streptophyta > Polypodiopsida > Polypodiales > Pteridaceae > Adiantum > Adiantum capillus-veneris. The sequence goes on from NC_140952.1 coordinate 97,942,427, forward strand.
TTCAGCCAAGAACACGGTCTTGCAGTTGGGGGCAATATGGGTGGTGTAATGTATGAAGCGTGATCCCTCGAATTTCTCCCATGCCATAATACTTTGGCATTGTAGAAAAGCTTCATTCACTTGGGAGTCTATTGAGGCATCATGTAGCAAGTGTAATGCATCCCATCTTCCAAACCATTTCTTTATATCTTGCATCCATCTTGTGCTCAAGATCTCACTTTTATGCGCCTTTTGAACTTATTTGCTTGCTTCCCATGCAATTGTAGGAAGTCAATGTGAGGGGTTTTGATGTGTCTTTATCATGTTCTCCACAACCCTTTCCATGCCCATAACCTCAATTGGAAGAGATCCCGACTCAAGAAGCAAGTGCGTATATGGTGTTTGTGTCTTAACTTGGAGAAAGTTTGTAAGAAAACGCTTTTGGACATTCTCAAAATCTTTCCAAGTAGACTTTGAGATGCTCCCGTCCCACACTTCAACTCCATAAAGAAGAATTGGTGTCACCAATGTGTCAAAAAGGTACTTCTTGAGACAACACGATGTTTCCCACATTGCACATGTTCCCGACTCAAGAAGCAAGAGCTTATATGGTGTTTGTGTCTTAACTTGGAGAAAGTTTGTAAGAAAACGCTTTTGGACATTCTCAAACTCTTTCCAAGTAGACTTTGAGATGCTCCCGTCCCACACTTCAACTCCATAAAGAAGAATTGGTGTCACCAATGGGTCAAAAAGGTACTTCTTGAGACAACACGATGTTTCCCACATTGCACATGTTCTCAAACACATAATATGCTCTCTTTCCGGCTTCCAAACAACGTATAGCACATTTATGCCACATATGATTGGCCGAAACCTCAAGTCCAAGGTACTTAAAGCTCTCAACAACTTCAAGTGTCTCATTGTTGTACACAAATGCATGGCTTCTCATTATGGTTAGTTTTCATAAGCATAACCTTTGTTTTGGATTCATTCCCAATCAGCCTACTATGCAAACAAAAGTTCTCAAGGACAATCATAAGCTTTTGTGCATCCTCTAAATTGCTCCCCTCCCCCCACAACACCCTTGGGCATTGTACATAACATATACGTAGACAATGGTGGAACCATCTATTATTGCCTAAGTCTGATTGTTGAAATATTTTTGCAAAAATCATTTATGCAAAAACTTTTTGTCAACAAAAATCAAGAAGTAAAGCGAGTAACCTTCCTAGAACTTGCCATGATTGTACAAGACAAACTATGTTTTAGTTGCTAGACTTCTCAATATACATAGCAAACTTTTCCACTTACAAAATAAGAGGTTGAGATACTTTGGTGGTCATTTTCTATACTACATTGTAGCAGCCAATTGAGGTTCTTCTATGCAAGCTACCCACTAGTACATAATGCACCACCCATGTACAATAAAAAATAAGAACCATGAGCGTACAGTCTCATACCTTATTGTTGGAATTAGAGTTGCAAGAAATCACACACAACTTGGAGAAGACGAAGGAAGCTCAAGGCACACAACACAGAGTTTATTACTTAGTGTGCAATGAAAAAAGATAGGATAGCCCTAGAGTGATGGGCGTATATACAATGCAAGGGGGGAAAAACCTCCTAGTGAGGGAAAAAATACCTTGATGGTCCTAAGTGTGTTCACACACATCACTACCACATGCATATGGTAACAAATCCCCCCTCGGAGTGATGCGGTGAACAAGAGCTAGCACATAGAGTATAGGGAAGTGCCATGCCTTGAGGACATGATCAATCCACAAAGGGGAATAAGCCGAAAGCTTTGCAAAAAGCTTGAACTTCTCATGAGACAATGCCTTTGTGAAAAGATCTGCAAGATTGTCATGTGTTGGCACATAAGCCAAGCTAATCTCTCCTGTTGAGAGCCTCTCCCTGACATAGTGGTATGCACCTCAATTTTTTTGTTGCGAGCATGAAAAATTGGGTTCCTCGCAACTACCACTGCACTCTGACTGTCACTGTAGATAGTGTTGGCAGTGTCCTGTCCAACACCCAGATCATCCATAACGCGTCCAAGCCATACACACTCAACGTAGCTGTGAAGACTGTCCTCTACTCAACCTGAAAACTAGAAGTGGCCATAGTAGGTTGCTTCTTGTTCAACCATGATATGCATGAACAGTTGAGCATGAAACAAAAACGAATCGTAGATACTCACTTGTCAAAACAACCAACCCAATCTGAGTCCGAAAAAGCATGTAAATCTGGCGGCAATGATCCCCCCTTGGGATAAAACAAGCCAAGATGTAAAGTGCCACTCAAGTAGCAAAAAATCCCATTGACAACCTACCAATGTTTAGACCTTGGGCTATGCATAAATCTGCTGACTTGTGAGACTGCAAACTGAATATCAGGCCTTATGCTGCATACATAAATAAGGCAGCCAACAAGAGTTTGGTAAAGAGTGACATTGGTAGGATCACCAGCATCATGAAGACTCAATTTCAAACCTATTTCCATGGGAGTGGCAATAGGTTTTCAGTCCTCAAGTCCAAACTTACATAACGATGTATCTATGTAACTTGTCTGAGCACAAGGCAATACCACCGTCACACTGCTTAAATTGTATACCCAAGTAATGATGCAACAACCCCAAATCTTTCATCTTGAAAGTAGCATTCAAATCGGCCTTAAATTCAACAATATGTCTCTCATTTGGTCCACTCATTAACAAATCATCCACATAGAGAACCCCAATGAGAAGTACGTCACCCTCACACTTTACATACAACGTGCTTTCTGTTGGACTGTTACGAAAGCCTCGATTGATCAAATGAGTGTCAACCTTCTCATACCAAGCACGAGGAGATTGCGTCAACCCATACAAGCTATCTTACATTTGCACACTTTATCTTCCTACCCTTTAATGACAAAACTGCAAGGCTATGTTACATAAACTTCCTCAAATATGTCACCATTCAAGAAAGCAGTAACAATGTCTGATTGATGTACATCCCAACAAAAATGAGATGACAATGCACATATAAAATGCACAGTAGTCATACAACAAGTGGGAGAAAAAGTTTCTTCATAATCTATTCCATTTTAGTGTGTACCAATGGCCCTTTTTCCAGGAGGTAAATCACATAAAGTCCATGTGCCATTTTCTATAAGTGCATCATATTCTGATTGCATGGCAGCTATCCAAGTTTTTGAATTTTGTGCTTCATCAAAAGATAGTGGTTCATCAACATCATATAAGCTAGACATAGCCAAATCATAACAATCTAATGCATAAGATACATGGCAAGAACCTGAATGAGTATGACTAGACAAAGGTGCATCCAATTTACTGTCGTGCAAAGTATGCACTAGCCATTTTGGCATACCTCTAGCCTGCTCATTCTCATCCCTTTCCTCCTCAAGTACATCTGCATCAATGATAGACTGATTTGTAGCATTTTCAAAAACCCCCATAGGCTGTACATTTGCCTCGTTGGAATTTACATTAGAACTTCCACCATTGAAAAGAGGCAACAAAGAGTCATAATGTCCTGCGAGCTTGCATTAGTGTCTCTAGTACATGGCAACAAGGGTTGAACAGAATCTTCCACAAACACAACATCTCATCAGACCAAGATACACTTTGTTTGTAGATGATACAATTTTTTGTAACCTTTGCTTTTAACACTATAACAAAAAAAAAAGCATTTGACAATCTTATCATCAAATTTTTTGCGTTGCATTTGTGGCACCAAAGCATAATCCAAACAACAAAAAACGTGCATATGCTCAATAGAAGGCTTTCTATCATGCCATGCTTCATAAGGAGTCATAGACTGCAAAGCTTTTGTAGGACACCTGCTAAGTACATAAGCGACACACATGATGGCCTCAAGCCAAAACAAATGCGGCAAAGCATGACTTTTGACCATACATCATGCCATTTTCGTAAGTGACCTATTTTTCCTCTCAGCACACCATTTTATTGAGGCGTATATGGCAGTGTACATTGGTGTTGTATCCCATGACTAGCCAGAAATGCATTGAATTCATGAGATATATACTCCCCCCCTCAATCTGAACAAAGGATGTCCATAGTACATTTTGAGATATTTTCAGCCCCATAAGAAGCACATAAACACTTTCAACTTCGCTTTAAGCAGATACACCCATGCATGCCTAGAGTAATCATCGATGAAAGTCATGAAGTCAATGAAAATATCTCAAAATGTCCATAGTACATTTTGAGATATTTTCAGCCATAAGAAGCACATAAACACTTTCAACTTCGCTTTGAGCAGATACACCCATGCATGCCTAGAGTAATCATCAATGAAAGTCATGAAGTAAAGGTAATTGCCCAAGGACAGAGTTTGCATGGGCCCACAAACATCACTACGCACAAGCTGCAACCTACATGTGGCCCTAACTGAACCATCCTTTGGAAACTTCGAACCCTATATCTTACCCAAAATACAGCTTCACAAAAATGTTTGACAGGTGCTTCAAGAGGCGGCAAAGAAGCAACCATATCAGATTTTTGCAAACGCAACAAACTGGTAAAATTCAGATGCCCAAAACATGCATGCCAAAGTTTTGCATCTGAAACAACCTTTGAACCCACATCAGCATTTGCAAATTTTGCCCACACTTGTCATAAAAATTGAGCTTATACAGACCATGACATAAAATGTCAGATGCAACAAATTCGTCACCAAAACTAAGTTCATGTATTGTTCATTCGTTATCCACAAATTTGACTACAAGACCAAATCTAGCAAGTGCAGATACAAACAAAAGATTCTTCTTGATTCCATGTACATATAATGCATCAACAAGTGTGAAAGAACTGCTATTTGTAGCAGTAAGCACAATCTTTCCAACTCCTTGAACCGAAAAAGAGGCATTGTTGGCACAAGTGATAGTATTCCCATGAGGGACAAACTAAAGAGAGGTAAACAAAATGCTTTAACTAATGCACCTATCTTACAAGTGCTTGATTATGTGAAACCATTCTTTTTTTATGTTAACACTAGTGAAAAAGATATTGGTGCAGCTCTTATGTAAGACAAACCGTCCATTAGCATTTGAAAGTCGTAAATTTACATCTTTTGAATCAAAATTTAGTATGTATGACAAAGAATTAATTGCTCTTTTTCATGCTTTAAAGATTTGGAAACATAATTTAATGGATACCAGTTTGATAATAAAAATTAATCATCATCATCTCAACCCTTAATTGATGATAGACATATTAAGTGGGATGTCTTTATTCAAAGTTTCCAACCCAATAAAGAAGATATTGTAGTGCATGCCTTGAGTAGAAGGCCATGTTTTAATAATTTATCAACCATTATGGGTACTCCACTTGAATCTATACCATACTTATTCACAATATGATGATTTTAAACTGCATAGTTGCATATTCTTGAAAATTCTTCTCACACATTTTTAGACAATCCAAGAAAATTTTCTTTATTTCAAGAGTAAATTGTGTCTCACACAACCTTTGCATCATTTAATCATTGAAGAGTTTCACAAACCACCTTATGTTGGACATAGAGGTTTTGTAGCTACATTCTTCATTATGAGAAATATGTTAACTAGTATGATTTTTTTATTTTATCTACCAAAATATTGAATTTGCCATAGGTAAGAATTTGTGTCTCTTGTATTCTCTCCCCGTTCTTGAAAAACCTTGGGAGCACATTTCAATGGATTTTGTAAATGGTTTTTCACTCACTGCTCACAAGCATGGTATGATTTGGACTATCGTTGATTGTTTTTCTAAACAAGTATATTTCATATCCTGGAAGAAAAGTCTCACAATGCATTAAGCTCTACTTTTATTTCTCAAAACTATCTTTTGTATCATGCTTTATCAATGGTGATTATTTATGATCAAGATACCAAATTTTGTTGTGCTTTTTGGACTATATATAGTCTTTGAGAATAGGGGTACTAGATTCTAGTTTTGCATTCCATTCTAAGTCAAATGATCAAATATATAGAACTAACCACATGATAATTGATTGATTTCAAGCTGATGTTTATTCTCAACCAAAAAATGGGATGATTACCTGCATATTTTACAATTTGTTTATAGCAATACCACTCACTCTACTATAGGAAAATTTCCATTGAGATTGTGTATGGTCATTCTCTTCCTACCCATGCTTCATGTCTTTCTAATGTTGTGCTTGATAATTTCACTATCAATTTCCATGAAATTTATGCAAGTGTTCATTCTACCATCAAGAATCCATAGGAACTTTACATTAAGCATGCTAATACATGTTTCTGAGAAGAAGATGGTTATGTTATGATTTAAATTGAAAAAAAAAAGAATTAAAAACGTTGACACCAATAAAGCTTGCTTCATATTTTTATGGTCCTTTCAAAATATCCGTTGCCATTGATGATGTTTTATTTTGTTAAGAACTTCCACATAAGTCTTTTAAGATCTTTTCAAGGACCCCTACCTCCATACCCTAAGTTATGAGGATCCTCCTTTAGTTGTAGAGACTAAGAAGAACAACTCATTTCTACACAAATAGTTGATCACGAGACCACCACTACACACACAAGCATAATTTATATAGATATCTCTTGACCTATAGGGACTTTGATTTTTTTTTTGTGTAATTTACCAGATCTTCTCTACACTTTCCATCACTCACAATCCAATTGATGTGCTAGTGAGCAATTGAGAACAATTGCTAACCCTGGGAGAGATGTTACAATATTGATCACCCTTATGTTGTATGTGGCTAACATTACAATTGGGATAGTTGGGCTTGAAATTGTTAATTACTATTGCTTTCTTTATTTTTTATATAATAAGGAGTTGATGATGTGTGGATTGAAATACAAAAATTGAAGAGAAGATTTCAGTAGACTTGAGCAATAGATTCAAATAAAGCTATCTCAACCATTTACTTTCAATGCAAGTGTCTCTTAGATACTTTATTCCTACTCAATATGTTACACAATTCACTTTGTACATTGTGGGCAATAAGTGGTGAGAACCAACTCTATGGTTCATACAAACTTTTGCCTAAAGAAGGGGCCTCTAATCTTTTTCATTACCTACTTAGTAAATATCAAATACCCAAATCCTGAGGTGTGTCGAGATATGGTTTTAGGTAATTCTTGTGCAAGATTATCCTTCTCGCTCACTCTATGCTATGTTGTGTGTGTGTGTGTAATCTTGTCACATCTCTATCCTTACAAGATTTCACTATCTTTTACTTTGTATAATTGCATATATGCTTGTGTGTGTAGGTTGAGTTAGTGATTGTCTACTTGTGTGTGTACTTGAGAAAGGGAGAGATGGTGAGAGGTGTATGTATGTTGATGGCTTGAGAATCTGGCTACCCATCTCCCCTTCTTCAACATTAACTATGGCTATTGAGGAGAAGACATGGTTGTTGTGCATCATGAGCTAGCTTTTTGGTGCTTGCATACTTTCAAGAAACTCCTCATTATCTTCTAGGGGTGCTACTATTTGCTCTACATGTCATCAATGCTTTCTTCTAAGGTAAGGAGGCTAGTACTTATATGACAACCCCCAACTCTCTTGTATGTGTCTCTCTTGAAATGCATTCATTGTGGCCTCAAATTTTCCCCACTTCTATCTTCTTAAGGGATGTGTGGACCCCTCTTGAAGCACTATAGTGGCTCGCAAATTTTCTTGCATGCTGACTTGGTACCTTGTTGGGCTTCTTAAAGGAATAGCATCAACGTTAAAGGAGGGAGTAATATGGTGCTTGTGGAGTGTGGGTTGGGAGGTTTACCAGATTTGTTGGCCAATTGAAGAGCATCAAGCTTCCATGATTTGTGTGTGCTCATGTTTGCACATGATGAGGATAGTGTGGAAAGAAGATCAAGCCCAACCCCAACATGCAATGGTGATGTTGTTGGTGGGCAAAGGAGTTTTAGCCTTTTCAATTTCTCCAATGCTCAATATTATTTACCTCCCAAAGGTAAACATAGGTTAAGTCTCATTGCAACCACAAAGCACCACTCTATTTTCATCACATTAATAAAAATACAAGTTGTGGACATTGTGATGTGTTTTTATGGAATGATTTGAGCTTTGCTATTTTTGTACATAAAAGTGTCAAGAGTTCAAGAGTAAGTAAGCGATATGAAACAAGTGATAAAATCACAAGGCCTGCCATTGGTAAAATCTGCACCAAATCAAGTACAAATTTTTGTTGTGTTTAACGATGAGGCTGAACTTTCATAATAAAAGAGCATTATACTCTCTTGATATCTCCATATAGACTAATGTTTGACAAAATAGAAAATAAACGAGAGGGAAATTGAGATGTGGTGCGTTCTCAAGATATATATATATGAAAATTATCAAAAATACCTCTAAAATTTTAAAATACCCTCAACATTTTGTCATTAATTACCAGAATGCCTTCCAAATTTTCCAAAATACTCCTCATTGAGAGATCAAATTTTTCCAAATATAAAAAAAATTGGTAGCTTTTCATATGAACAGTGATTGTCTATAATATCCAATGCATATCTAGAATTTGAGTTGACCATATGGGCTTTGGAGATGAATTGCTTCATTCTTTTTAGGTGAAAATTGGCCTTTTTTGGAGGTAATTAATTTATGGCAAATTACGTCCCTAGCACACAAAAACAAATCTCATTTGTCAAAAAGGAACAATGATTAGAAAATCTTGAACAATGTAATCAAATTAGATACAAGGGCATTTCGAATTTTTTTGAAATTTGAGTATTCCACAAATTAAAGGGGTATTTTGATAATTTTCTCTTAATTTTTCTTCTATTGTTTCACATCAGGTGAAGGTTGTCCATGATGCTTTACCAAAGCTTGATGAGAGAGCTAAGAATGGAAGTACCCTCACAATGTGGAGCTTATGCCGCTTTGTTGTGGAGTTCATTTAAGTAGGAGACATCAATCAACTTGTATCGAAGGTGTCTACGATGAAGTTAAATGCCGATATCTTGTGTGTGATATGCTTGGCACATTAAGCACAAGAGAAGATTGAGGAAGTGTGAGGTGAAGACAAAGGAAGGTGTTCATCTTTGAGAGATGCAATATCTTTGTGGGAGAAGCATTCTATGCTAGACTCTCTCTCTTTCTCTCTCACTTAAAATTGCAAATGTTTAATACTTTATCAAGCATTGGTAGCATACAAAAAAAAGTAACCACTAGGCTCTGAGGCTCTGCCTATGTTACATCAAAACTCCAGAGCCTATGTTACATCAAAACTAGATAAGTTTGGATGTAATCAAGCAAGTTCTAGTGAGCTGACGTACATCAAGTCCATCAACAAGGCGAAGTGGTTATGTTGGACGAAGTGCAGACGGCCAGCTTTGTCTCCCTGAAACTTAGCAGAGTCCATGGACTGTTCTTCCTCCGGCCATCCTCGCTGTCCCTCTCACTATTGGAGTTGTTTTTGCCTTAGTCTACGCCATGATGACCGGCCCCTTCATGCAACTGCTTCTGCCCTTTGATCTTGTCCTTCACCTTCTCTAGAGGGCCTTTACGATGAGCAACAACAATGCCCTGGATCCCTGCAGAGTGAGCTACTTTGTTCTCCCCATAGCCAGTTCCGTGCCCAACTCCATGCTCTCTTGCAGGCACAGGGGGCTCCATGATGCTTCAATTCGTCCTCTTCCTTCTTGTGCCCCCCAATATAAAGCCAATCTTTCTCTCTCTCTCTCTCTCTCTCTCTCTCTCTCTCTCTCTCTCTCTCTATATATATATATATATATATATATATATATATATATATATATATATATATATATATATATATATATATATATATATATATATATATATATATCAAGGAACTATCATCTCTATAGAGACCCCAAACACTAAGACAGGACTCCAAGAATTCAAAAGCAGAACATCATCTGCAAGGCAGTAACAGCCAATGGTAGCAACCCCTCTAAAGTACAGCTCATCCACAATCACCTTTTTTTTGTCAACTCTCATTTGCACATGCGTACCGCACGGGAACATAGGATCATGCTAACATGAGCAATGGTACTTGCTCACGTAGGGAAAAAGAGGGCCCTTGACTTGGAAGATAGATAGAAGGGCATGTACAACACAATATATAGCAGATTTAAAGCCGAACTTTGAATATTGGAACATGGCTCAACCAAATGCAAAATAAGGATTAAAACAAGGTTAGCAAAGGAATTTGCAAGCAGATGCGCTCAAAAAACTCAAAAAATCGGAAAGATGTGCTTAATAAGCAGTCGATAACCTCAACCTCAAGATACATACAAGAGTAGTAACCTCAGTAGAGAGCCAAAGTAGCCCATGAAATAGTGAGGGCCTCAACTCCAAAACGCTCAGATCAGGGAATGCAAGTGAAAACGCTCAGATTTGGAAACAATCCATCTTATGGTAAAAAAATTCGTTCCTGCAAAAGACATGTGTTCGGGCTGAAGAAAATTCAGATGCAAAGGCTCAAGGCCTGACACAGCATGCTCGAGGACTAGCACATGCAGAAACTCGGGGTGCGTGTAGCAACAGACGAGCAATATTGGCAAAATCTTAACTTCGTTGATGAAGATATCTGCAAGTATTAAGACAAACACAAAAATGAGGCCCGCGGGCCACATACAATTGCGCAAAGACACAGGGAACCTCAATATAAGGTCCAAATATTGCAATTTAATGGCTGAGGGGCACATTGCAGGCACACCTCAAAACCAAAGGTCATTGCATGATCTGCAACCTACTACATGCCACCCACCACAGGGTCACCACCCCAAGCAACACGGTCCACGATCACCTATCATCAAAGTCGTTGTTTCATCAAGTCAGGAGGAGCGCCCAAAAAGGGATGCCTCTGCCTTCTTTGCTTGCAAGCTCTCTGGTCCGTGCATGGCCACTTCATGAGGTCATGTCATGTCAACAGCCAACCGCTGATTCACGAGGAAACAGGTAGCCGTAGCATTTGCATCTCGATGCCGCTCATGGGCCCTGATAAAAGGTAGCCCTATGTCCACTTCATCAACGCCAGGACCACGTCCTTCTTCAGAGCAAGCGCAACAAAAAATGTCGATGCACCTGATCCTGATCCCACTATTATTCCAATAAAGAAGCACTAATGTGCCTTCCTTGAAGAGGTCGAATTGCAAAGCACCCGCGTGAGACCCTTGCACTCCTGCATACTACTTTCAATATCCTGCATGAGGACTGTATTGGCGCCTGCGTGCTCTTCTTGTCATGCTTGCTCTTAGATGAGATGGTCATGTAGTTGATTCAAACCTTGTTGTTTCCCTCCAACATCATACCATACGTACCTACCCTCCAGCTCATTTCCGCCCATCTACACTACCGCGAAGACATTGAACATGCCAACAACATCAGCATCTTCATCTTCATCGACCAAATAGGCTTTGGCAAACCCCTAAATCTTGCAGTCGTTGGCATTAGTCCCACCCACGGCACTAAAGCTCGCGTTAAACATGACCTCACCATAGCTTCTTGCTGCGGATCAAATAAGGCTGGGTTCAGACGAGCTGGAGGCAGAGAAAGCAGCAGGGCTGTGCATCCTCCGTGGATGCCCACCACAGGGTGTGTGTGTTGTTTGAGCAACTTCTCCCGCTCAAAGTGAGGGCAAGGGGGAATATGTACACTTTGCTGGGCAGCGACTTGAATGCATGCTTCTGTGTAAGCTGAGCGACAAAACGCTCAGTTGGTACTACCTTGCTGTGTAAGTTGTGCGACAGAGCAACATGGGCAGTAGCTTGAATGCATGCTTATGTGTAAGCTGAGCGACAAAGCACCATGGGCAGTAGCTTAAATGCATGCTCATGTATAAGCTGAGCGACAGAGCATGATGGACAGTAGCTTGAATGCACGCAAGGCAACACCACTCAGTAAGGGTTTTGCAGGGACAGTGCTGTAGTAGAAGCTCCATGCTCTAATGCTTTTAGCTTGCCATGTAAGAGGATGCACTGCCAAGCAAACAGGACTGGCGAAGAAAGAGACGCAGGGCAAGGCCTCAGAGGAGAAGAGAACGCGACGAAGCATGTAATAAGAAGTGATGGCCCTAGATGTTTTACAATAGGCATCTGTACCCTCTTGAAACCCTATTCACCTACCAACATTGGATACGTTCGATTTGGCAACATTTTTCAACAACTAGCACGTATGACTCTCTCTTGAGTGCTCACAGCACGCACCAATCAAAATTGTTTTCCCCAAAAAAAATTCTATTTTTAGCCAGGCAAAACAACTTCATATTTCAAAACTCAACACCTTTCTATCATTCGATTTACACACTCTTCTCAAGACCTGACCATCATTCGATTTAGGCTACCCACTCTTCATTTAAATGAGTGCCCACTATCTTGTTTCAACCAATCACCATTTTTTACCTATCAAAAAAAGCTTAAAAATACAACTCCACCTTTTTTCCTATTTTAGTCAGCAAAAAGAGAAACCATCTCTATAGCCTTTGCCCTTTGGGCAGGCCAAAAAATGGAACTTTTTCTCGGATTTGGATCATGAATGAAGTGGAGGATTCATCAGAGAATAAGAAGCTCCATGTTTATGCAGCCTACAGCAAAGGGTGGGGGTTTTGTTGTGGAGATGCCCCTCTTGCTTTGCAAGAGCTTTGTGTGGTGAGTTGTGAGTGTGTCTCTCCTCAACGGGATAATGAAATTTGGTGCTTAGCTCTGTATATTACCCTCTCTTCATCTTGGTTTGAAGTATGGCAACTATGTTGTGTGTTGCAATACCTTGCTTGTACATATGTGAAAGGGCAAGTTTTGCCCCAAGTTTTCCATCAATTTTTTTGAATTCCTTTTTAGAGATTTGTTGGTTTTCAAATTGGGTTTATTTGAATCGATTTTGGTCAAACTGTGTATACATATGTGGAGTCAATAGGAGATTTCGGAGATCATTTGGAGAAATTCTATCTCTCTAAATTTTTTTCTTAAAATACACTTGCACTTAATGAGTACATACAAAACGACAACTAGAAGCTTTGAAAGTGAACTTGAATTTTTGGCAATATTTAAAAACGGTCACCTTTTCATTAAATGTGAGCGTCCTTTTCATGAGGTAAGCGCCTCTCATTCAATATGGATTTCGTCATCATTGAAATGGAAAAAATCACACAATTATTAACTAGTGATAGAAATTGAAGTTTTTGACACCGCCAATGTGTCTGAAATGCCCAAATACTTAAAAAATGAATGTCTGCTTGCCCTATTCTAACACTCGAAGAGAGAGAAAAAGCCAAAAAAATTCCTTTTTAAGGATTTTTTTCGAATGGCATGCAGGGGGCATTCCTCTATTATCTCTCTTGTGTATGTCTTATCGCTCTCCATTTAATACACCACTCTAATGTATATTTGATAACTCAATAATCCTAACAATTGATATTAGAGCGATTTATTAGTAGCTAATACATATAAACAAAAATATTTCTTGAATTAAGTGGAAGTGATGGGAGAAGAGGGTGATTTCAATACTGAGAAGTTCAACGGCAAGAACTACCGGCATTGGAAGATGACATCAAAGATTTTCTCTACCAAAAGGATCTCTATTTGTCATTGGAAGGCCTTGCAAAGAAGCCTGCAACAATGGCAGATGAATCTTGGAACGTCAGCTTTGCTTAGCGTCAATGTTGGCATTCAACATTTTGGAGATGGACTTGATAAATTTCCTTGACAGTCTCTACAAGAAACCATCTGTTGACTGATGGAACACTAAGAAGGATCACCCATTTTTTGTAATATTTACTTCTTATAGATTTGAGAGATTAATTTTGATGGGAATGTGCCTCTCAAGAGGAATGTATATAAGCCAATTTTTGTAACTCTAAGGAGACTTTTTGGAATTAATCAATCTTTGTGTTTATTGAGTGCCGTGTGTGTGTGTGTGTGTGTGTGTGTGTGTGTGTGTGTGTGTGTGTGAGAGAGAGAGAGAGAGAGAGAGACAGAGAGAGACAGAGAGAGGTCTTATCTCTTCACTACGCGCACTACAGAGCAGTCATTGTGAAGGCCACAACACCGGCAAGTTAGCAACGACGAGGGCTATACATCAACACCAAACTTGCAGGTTTTTGGTTCCGTCGCGAGGCGAGCTCCCACGAGCTTCTAAGTGAGTTATCTTGCAAACCATGTGTTTGTTTTGCAAGTTCTTCATACCAGTAGGTTTTCCGTGATAAGAGCTACACATTAGGATCATGCATGTTGAGAATCGGTGATCGATAATAGACTATATGTCTTCATACGCGTTTGCTGCACCAAGTGGTTATGGGTGGGATATAGGGTCAGAGTCCATAAGGTAGTGCCGTTTTTGTAAGTAGAGTATTCCATATGAGTTTCGAGGCGATTTGAGGACTTTCACTCTTGATTTTAGTAGCGTGAGCATCGTAGGTTGTTTTGCAACCACAAGCACATAGGACGTCCTGGTTTTATTTCCTCATGTAGGTGATTGAAAACCATCTATTTGCTTCCACGCGCCTGTGGGTCGAGCTCCCGTTGAGCTACATCCTTGGCCAACATGTTAGTATGTTGGTTTAGTTCTCACTATGCTAGCGTCTACTCGAAGCATATCCGCCAACATTGGCGCCGCTGCTGGGGACGAGAACCCTAGGTGGGTGACCTTAGTATAGTCCAATGAGGTAGACGTCCCTCTGGTTTTTTAGAGTCTTGTTATTTTATTCTAGATAGGATCCAGGAGTTTGACTCTTGAGATATTAGGGAAGTTCTAGGGAGCGTGTGACTCGCCTTGGTTTTTTGCCATAGGTAGTATTAGTCGTGTTTTAGTGTTGATGTTGTGTAAGTGATGTGTGAAATGATAAAAGTGATAGCTAGTCCATGTGAGGCAGTGAAGCATTTTTCTAATCATAAATACAACACCCAATATGATGTGTAAGAGTAGTTGTAGATAGGACATCTTGACTATGATCTAGAGCTATTCATCACATATTTATTTGGTTGTGTGCTTTTTTGCGTTTAAAATCATAGAAAAGTTTGATATTTATGGTAAAAATGCAACAAACAAGCTTTTGGGGGTATTCGTGCATGATTGAATGATGCTGAGCATATAAGAAAGCATATGCAAGAGATCTATTGAGAAAACTTGCAATTCTACAACTCTAGACATCATACGCGTATGATGTCCTAAGGGCTAGCAGAAGGCTAGATTTGACAAAATTGATTACACCAAAATGTTCAAAAGGGGTGTTTTACCCTAAGTACACCTTCAGACTAAAGTTTTGACCAACACTTAGTACCAAAGGACAAGAGACAGAGTGTCAAAAAATAAATTAAAAATGAGAGCTTCTGATTCTAAGCATATCTTTGCATGGAAATTGGTAAAAGTTTTTCAAACGAGTGTTGTAGATTTATGGATGCTTGTGGACAAAAATTCACCAACAGATGTATCATGTTTGAAGGATGAATCTGGCATTCAAATTGGACTTTTGACTTTGTACCCATATTCTGCATGTTGTGTTGAGCACATACACCAAGTTTCATTTTATTTGAACATCTAGATTCAGCTTTGAGAGGAATTTACTCTTTCGCGGAAATTCCTTGCTAAAAAGTGGTGATTTTGTGCAATTTTGACTTCCAAAATTTGATGTGAGCACTTGTGCATGGTGTACACATCAAGGGGAACCTGGGATAGGAATAGAGCTTCAATCTTACCAAATAGACATCATATGTGTATGATTCTTAGAGGCCAGATTTGGGTCAAAGGACACATCTGAGTGCATCCTTGTGACCTAGAGCAATTAAGAAGCAAATAGGCAATATTCCATTGAATTTGAAGCAGTAATCATCTAATGCCATTGTATGGTGCTAGCCCACCGACCAAAGGCTAGCTAGGAAGAAACACGTGTGTTTGAAATGAAAAGCCTAACAATAGATTGATTATACAAACTATTGAACCATACAATGGGGTAGATCATATTTTACATATGGATATAACACCCTTTCAAATGTTTATTTTAATAGTTTAAATTAGCCTAAAACTCGATTGAATGGAAAAAAAAATTGATGTAGATCTTCTTTTCTCCACGTATTGGTATTGATGTGATCCACTTTAAAGATATCTAGTCCCTAGAGACAAACCTCCACCAATCCTATGAGGAGAAGGATCTAGCTGTTACCTGCATCCATACAAAAACATTCAGTTAAAACTAGCTATGATTGTGTGTATTACATGTGTCAACACTGGTCCAACTGTTATCCATGTCACACCTGCAGAATTATTTTACACCTTACCCTACGGACTCTCATATGTCGAATGTATCAAAAAGCCAAAAAAGTAGGGTTCTTTGCAAAAAAATTGGACAACATCTTGTTTGTATTTCGAAGAATTTGTCAAAAAGCCACAGTACTTGCCATCTCTTTGGAGACCCTCACATGAGGATTAAGGGTTTTAAACTAGATAGAAACTTTTAAATAATCATGTATCACAAAAAATCTGCATTATTCTTTAGGTTATTCAATGCCCTTCACCATGCTAAAAATTTGACTACAATGTCTAAATCTAAATCAACTATCATGCAAGAAATCTCAATAAAATCTAAGTGTGTATCTTTTGTTCCAAAACATTGTTTTTTATGTAAAATCAAGCAAATCTAAGCAATTTAGGACACCAATTTGCTACAATTTGAAATAGATTTCAAAAAGCTCTCTGACCTCCACCTCCCTTGAGGCACTCATCAAGAGGATTAGGGTTAATACAAAAATCATAAATAGTATTGAATTTACAAAAGTTTATGTCTACGGCTGAACTTAGCCACCATCTATACAACTTAACCATCATTGTCAATTCAGTTTAGATATAGAGCAATCAGAAAAGTACCTCCCAACTAAGTCAAGTTTAATGTATTCTTGATAGAAGTCGCTTTTCCATTTCTTACTTGAATTAAAGTAATCAAAATCTCAATAGCTAAAAAAACTTATACCACTTCTCTAACAAAAAACGGGCAGAATCTTGCCTGTAAGTAGGACATTGTTTCAAAAAGTTCCGTTTATGCCATCTCGCATTGAGATCCTCCGCAGGAGATTTACAGCTTGCCAACTGTAGTGGGTATCAAATGTGATCAAAACCCACTTTCCCAAGAAGTGTCAACCATAGCCAGCCACATTAAAAGTTACTTTTTGCAACTGTATCAGACAAGTATGGCAGAGCCTCATAAAACCCTTTAAGGCTCCTACATACAGGAACAGCACATGCTAAGTTCTGGTATTGCAAATCCAAGTTCTATGTTCACATTTTTTAAGGATATTAGCTGCACACAATTTTGGGGAAAAATTTGTGACTTGAAAGTACGATTCTTAGAGTATAATTTTTTAATAAAAACCAATCAACAATCTATTCTTTTGTGAATAACCGTGGCACAAACAATTTCATCATTACGCTTGGTATCTTATTTATGCAAAACATCCAAATCCACCAAGTTACGAGACGCAAACTTATCAACAAATAAGCTTGTCACAATTATCTTCAAAGTAGGTGCATGAGCACCTACCTACTTGTAGGTCTGGTAGGCAGAGTATCCTTGACGTATAGATTGCTGTAGATTTTGACTCGAGGGTACTCCATATGTGTTTGTGATGACTTTGCCAAGGTTGAAACTGCATCATCACTGCATACTCCATGTATGTGTGTCTATGTTAGATAAAGTATCCTGCGATACATGTAGATAGGCCTGCCACAATGATGACTTTGAAGGGCTGCCGATCATGGATAAGCTATAAGGGAAACTTTGGCATGTTTGTGCATGCTTGCACCTGTGTGTGTGTGTGTGTGTGTGTGTGTGTGTGTGTGTGTGTGTGTGTGTGTGTGTGTGTGTGTGTGTGTGTGTAACAACGTATGGGTGTGTAGAAGATGCATCAAGAGAGGTCGATGAAACGAGCTTGAGCATGCAAAAAACACACCAACAAAATGAGATTATGAGATCCCTGCGCATGTAGAGAACGCACCACGAGGAGGCAAGAATGAGAACATCATGGCTTGGCACATGCAGGTCCAATCGTAGGGGGATATCAACTCTATTGGTATGAATGCCAAGCACCCGATATGTGCACAATAGAGGGGGGAGGAAGAGAGGGAGAGAGAAAGAGAGCGATAATATATGTATTAAGTGCACGAATGAAAGAGAGATGAAAGGTATTCATTGACCGATCTGAGCAAAATTATGGGAGGCACCATATGCTAGCTTGGTTGTTATACCCAGGATAGGTAAGAGTTAAATTTAATCAAGAAGCTTTGTATACCTTTCATGTGTTTCCGAGTAGGGAGAATTCCCAAGGGGAGTGCTCGAAAGGAGCATCTATGGGAAGATGAGACGAGAAGAGTATCAAAAGGACTGAAAAAATAAAGGTGGTATCTAAGACATCTCGAAGGCTGCCATTATAAAATCGTGGGGGAATAAAAGAGATAAGGAGAAGGAAAAGGGGAAGGAAACTATAAATTACGATCGTACGGTTAGAGAAAGAGAGTGTGTCTAAGAATCATAGCCATTGTTGTCGATTGGCTCCCAATGTAGAGAATGATAAGAGAGATAGAGAGAGCGAGATTACCAAAAAGGGAAGAAGTCAGCCAAAGGTTAGCCAAGGCATTGTCTTCTAGATAATTGTGTGTGTGTGTGTGTGTGTGTGTGTGTGTGTGTGTGTGTGTAAGTAAGAGAGAGAGAGAGACTCCTACATCCAATTTTTTATAATAGCTAAGGTCGTTTCTTGGATAATCAACCATCAACGCTCCTAAATTATGATTGTAATATTATATGATATGCAAGTCTACAAATCCTCATAAATTATATACCACATATGCCAAGGTTATACATAGTATATATAGATCCCAAAAAAATTGGGCCATGCTATGAGCAAAAAAATGTATTGCGTCTAAGTCTCCTCCATTGTTTTACACAAGATGCCACTATTTATAGATCCCAAAAAAAATTGGGCCATGCTATGAGCAAAAAAATGTATTACGTCTAAGTCTCTTGCATTGTTCTACACAAGAGGATGATCCTATTTAATAAAGAGGCATCCAAGTATATTTGGCACTACCTTATTGATGCATAGAGAATGCTTACACATGTTGCCACCTTCGGGGGAATGTGAGGGAGGAGAGCGCCGCAATTGCTTCTTCTTTGGCGCAGCAACACGCAAGTCACATGCTAGTATGTTATAAAGTCTAATCAGCAGGTGATGGCTATATTGTCTTGTGTGTGACTCCTATGAGTCTATACCTTGCACTATCCTTTAAGAATGAATCAGGGCTTATCCTAGATTCATATAGATATATAAAACTAACTGGCTTGACTGCCAAACTTGTTCAAATAAGAAATTTCCTTTCCACAATATGGTCTTTATAAAAAAGGGTAGCTTGGAATGCCTTTTGACCTTCTTCTTAGTCCAAGTGGCATAACTGCTTGGGCACTAAGTGTAGCCAGCTGGAATGCAAATGAAATGGGGAGTCGGGGCCGCTAACCGGGGTAATGGGTACACCCACCTTTTATTTCATTATTGCTTCTCTCTCTCTCTCTCTCTCTCTCTCTCTCTCTCTCTCTCTCTCTCAATATCAATGACATGCCTGCAATAGATATGCCTTGACAAGGCCTATAGTGGGCTAGGAATCCTGCGTGTCAACCTCAACTAGGGAGGCTTGCCACTTTGGAAGGGGTGGTTGGATGCTAGCAATGGAACACTCCTCTCCTTCAAACTATAAAAGATGAGAGCTCCTTGAAGCTCTCATTTAGTTTTTAATTGGGTTTACTATGTGTTAGCGAAATATTCCTAAGAGCTTGTGTGATTAATACATTGAGGGATGAGGGTGTTGTGAAGGAGTACGAGCGGAAGTGCGACGCGAGAGAGAGTGCGAGAAGAAGAGCACGACGATATGGTGAACTCGCTCTACTGTAATGTGTAGAGCATACTGAGTTCTTATTAGGTTTTCACAAAAGAATATGTGTACATACCTAGCGGCCCGCACACTTACTTGGGCGACCACATTGGGCTTTATACCCCAACAACCTCCCACTTAAAGTCCAATGTGGTACTTTAAGTGTGAGAGAAGCTACTATACAAGCTAATATACAAGAGATGTAGAGAAGTGATGTACTACCGTACACCTAACTGCTTGCGAAAATGCCCAAAGCTCTCTGAGGGAAGTCCTTTTGTAAGTAGATCAGCAGGATTTTCTGTGGTGTGAACTTTGACAAGCTGAAGTTGCTTATCCTCGAGCATTTCCCTGATGAAATGATACTTCACATCCACATGCTTTGTCTTTGAGTGATAAACTGGATTGCGAGCCAATTGAAATATAGCACTTTGACTATCACAATATAACACAGGCATCTCTTCTTTGATTCCCAAATCTGTTACTAGTCGATTAAGCCAAATTGATTCTTTGCATGCCTCTGATGCTGCAACATATTCAGCCTCTGTAGTAGACTGAGTAACACAATCTTGTAATCTAGAACGCCATGATACTGCTCCACCAGCCAAGGTAAAGACATACCCTGACGTAGACCTTCGGTTGTCTAAGTCACCTGCATAATCTGAGTCTGTAAAACCCTTTACACTTAGCTCCTGACTCCCATAGCATATATGCATACTCTTTGTAGCTTTTAGGTATCTCAATATTCCTTTCACTGCCTCCCAATGTTTCTTGCCTGGGTTTGACATGTATCGACTTACTACTCCCACTGCAAATGCAATGTCTGGGCGAGTAGCAATCATTGCATACATCAAACTACCCACTGCAGACGCATATGGAATCTTATCCATTTCAGCCTGTTCTTCCTCAGACACAGGACAATCTTGTTTGCTAAGTTTCACATATGGTGGCAATGGAACACTCAATGCCTTTCCCTTTTCCATATTGAAACGTTGCAAAACCTTGTCAATATACTCTGTTTGAGATAACCAAATCAACTTCTTTGATCTGTCTCTCTCAATGCGCATACCAAGTATATGACTTGCCTCGCCCATGTCTTTCATGTCAAACGATTTTGCCATCTTTGACTTCAAAGCTGAAATTTCTTCCAAGTGCTTGCCAGCAATCAACATGTCATCCACATACAAAATAAGGATCAGCCAACTACCATCCTTAGCCTTCTTTGTATATAGACAGTGATCGAACTCACTACGTTTGTAGCCTTGAGAAAGCATAAACTTGTGGAATTTATGGTACCATGCCCTCGGTGATTGTTTTAAGCCATAAAAAGTCTTTAACAACTGGCATACCCAATCTTCCTTGCCTTTCTCAACAAACCCTTCTGGCTGCTGCATGTAAATTTCCACATCTAAATCACCATGCAAGAACGTTGTCTTGACATCCATTTGGTGCAACACCAAATCTAATATGGCAACCAATGCAAGAAAGCATCTCAATGTAGTCATCTTGACCACCGGAGAGAAGACTTCATCAAACTCAATGCCTTGTTCTTGCTTAAAGCCCTTGACAACAAGCCTTGCTTTGTACTTTGGCTGACTATCATGAGCGGTGATCTTATACCTGTAAACCCATTTACAAGGTAGAGCCTTTTTGCCATGTGGTAATTTAACTAGCTTCCATGTCTTGTTTTTATGCAAAGCTGTCATCTCTGACTGCATGGCCAATTGCCAATTCCCGGAGTCCTTCATTTGCACTGCTTCCTTGTAACATGAAGGCTCATTGCAATCAGTCAACATGACATAGTTCAGAGATGGAACAAACCTATCAGGAGGTCGCGTGACACGTCCAGATCTACGCACAATAGGTGGCTCAGGCTCAGCCACAACCTGTGGTTCCACTCTATCCTGTCCTTGCTCCTCTTGAGCCCTTACATTTTGTCTTGCACGTGCAGGTCCATCTTCTTGGAAGACAACTCTTCTAATCTCCTCAACCCTCTCTCGTTTAGAATGATATTTGGATTCATTAAAGTGAACATCATTGCTGCGGACAACCTTTCTGGATTCGCGATCCCAAAGTCTGTACCCCATCTCACCAGAATTACCATAGCCTAGAAAGATGCACTTTCTACTCTTTGGCTCAAGTTTGTTCCTAAATTTCTTTGGAACGTGAGTATATGCCTCACAGCCAAAGACTCTCATATGCTTGTATGAGGGCATTTTGCCTGACCATACCATCTCTGGCACTGAATCCTTCTGCAAAACCTTGCTAGGAGATCTATTTACAAGATGAACAGCTGTTGATACAGCTTCAGCCCAAAACCCATTTGGCAGCTGTGCATTAGACAACATACTTCTGACCTTCTCTTGTATGGTCCTATTCATCCTCTCAGCAACACCATTTTGAGGAGGATTGTAAGGAGCAGTAAGTTCACGTTTTATACCTTTTGACTCACAAAAGTCCTGAAAGGCCTTTGAAACATACTCTCCACCATTGTCAGTGCATAAGCATTTAAGCTTCTTGCCACTCTGATTCTCCACAAGTGTCACAAACGTTTTGAAAACACTAAACGCTTCATCCTTGTGCTTGAGAAAGTAAACCCATACTTTCCTCGAGTAATCATCTATAAATGTCATAAAGTAAGAAGCTCACCCTAGAGATAGGTTAGGCATAGGTCCACACAAATCACTATGAACAAGTGCCAACTGTGTATCTCTTCTACTGCTTCTATGCTTATGTGGATGTTGTGGTTGCTTACCATACAGACAATGTTCACAGAATTCAAAATCATTAAATGAAAAGCCAGGCAAATAACCAGAACGAGACAAGATTTCCATTCCCTTCTTGGACTTATGTCCTAACCGGCTATGCCACAAAGAAACGTTCGGCTGCTCGGTTACATTGATTACATTTTTAGAGACATTTGATACATAAATCATGTAAAGTCCTCCAGACTTTACTCCATGTGCTACTGTCATAGAACCCTTGGATTTCTTCCACATGTTCTGTCCAAAAATGGTGACGTAGCCAGCATCATCAAGTAAACCTGTGCTGATCAAGCTCTTTGTAATTGCGAGAACATGTCTCACATTCTGCAACTTCAATTGAACATCTCCAACACCTAAGATCTCACATGTCTACCCATTGCCTAGCCGAACATGATCTTTAGTGGTCACATAAGAAGTAAACCACTCCTTGTTTGGAGACACATGAAGTGATGCCCCTGAGTCTATTATCCAGTCACTCAGTGCATTTCCATCAGATGTTGTAAGAAGAGATGAGTCCATTGTATTCTTCAAGAAGTAGATGTCTCCTAACACTAGACTGTCATCCGCTGCAACAGTGTTTGTCACATTTATTTCTTGAATCTTCATTGAGGACTTGTTCTTTTCACCATGGTCTTCAGCTTTCTCTTTGCCTTTTTCTGCTTTCCATTCTCTGCAGTCTCTTTTCATGTGACCCTTCTTGCCACAATGGTAGCATTCTATGTCACTCTTGCCTTTAGCACTGCGGGACTTGCTACGAGACTGATTCCTCTTTCCACCTTTGTACTTTTCTTTGGTCCTTCCCCTGACAACTAAGGCTGTTCCTTTGCCTTTGTCCATTGTCTTTCTATTGGTTTCTTCAGTAAGCAGACTTCCTTCTACACCTGCTATGTTCAAACCATCTGGAGGTGCAGAATTACTCAAAGCTGTGCGAAAAGTGTCCCAACTTTCCGGCAATGTGATCAACATGAACATAGCTCTAACAGGTTCATCAAACTTGAGACCTTGAGCTGACAACTGACTATAGATTGTGTTGAATTCATTCAGATGATTGGACATAGGTGTCCCTTCTTTCATCTTCAAGTCAACAAGCTTCTTAAGCCAGTATACCTGTGAAGTTGCACTCTGCTTCTCATAAAGATCACTCAGCTTTAACCATGCTTGATAAGCCGACATCTCGTCTGCTACATTGAAGTAAACGCTTTCTGCCAAAGTCAGCATAGTGGTAGAAAGTGCCAATTCATCCATTTCGCTCCATTCATCTTCGTCCATATCTTCTGGTTTTATCCCCTTGAGCTTTATAGGTTTTATCTGCTTCTTTTGTACCAACACGTGCCAAATCTGCTTCTTCCACAATGGAAAATTGGTTCCATCCAGCTTCTTAATATTGTAAAGAGCAGTGTCCTGTGATCCAGCCATAGCTACGCTTCACAGTAGTTTACTTTCCTGGGGAAAATTCGGCAGAGTTTCCCCTGTAAACTGACCTCTGAACCAATATCAACCTGATGAACTAGTGGATGTCGCCTACAGTCTGTGTGTAGATGCGCCCGTGTCGTATGTGACACGCCTCCAGGAACTGTGAGCCGTCCTTCGATGTGTAGACAACCACAAATCAGCACTCTGGGAGTGTCGATATCCTCAGCACCTGCAATCGTAGGCCGAAAACCCCAAATTTGCAGAGTCGGATCTGCACCCGTCAAGACCACGTAGTCGAAAATGGCCTGCGCAGACCTTTGTCGAAGCCGAACGGTGGCCGAGATGACCTCAGAATGAAATTCTGAGCACACCAAGCCCTACGGGCTTACCCACAAGATTTGGGGCCGTGTCTTCGCCTGTCGAATTTCACTCCAATCTGAGCTGGTGGCTCTAGCCTCCTGCAGTGCTGCCCCGAGCCTCGATCTGAGCTCTGATACCAGTTGAAGGAGTACGAGCGGAAGTGCGACGCGAGAGAGAGTGCGAGAAGAAGAGCACGACGATATGGTGAACTCGCTCTACTGTAATGTATAGAGCATAGTAAGTTCTTATTAAGTTTTTACAAAAGAATATGTGTACATACCTTACGGCCAGCCCACTTACCTAGGCGACCACATTGGGCTTTATACTCCAACATGTTGAATGTCTTTAAAAATGCAAGAACCCTCTATCATCATGGAGGTTGTAGTATCTTGGGTTGGTTTCTCTTATTGGATACAAGCATTGTAGCATTTCTTTACAAAGATCGTATATGGGGGGATGGATTTATTGTTGGCTAATATGGACTCATATGCATAACCTAAAAGTCATTTTTGTTTTGGTAGCATTGAGACGCTGTTGTATGTTTCTCAAGTCTTGGTTGTATTTATTGTTGAAAAAAAAAAGGCCGCATTTGGTATAACCTAAAAGTCTTTTGTTTAGTTTTTATCAGTATGGGCATTTCCCAGGACATATACCTTCATAAGGTCAAGCTCAAAATAGTTTAAACTTACAAGTTATAAGAGGGGATAAAACACTCACAAAAATTCAAAAGCAAGGGACACAAGAAAGCAAGAAAGAAAAAAACTAGGTCACTTTATTTGCTACTAGACAAAACAACAATAAAAAAAGCATTATTCACTATAAAAAGTTTTTAGAAAAGGCATAAGCGAAATAAGTTGAAGCAGCTTACTTGACGAAAACTTGAAACAAGTACTCTCATTTATGCTAGGTAAAACGGCTTTGAAAGAATAACTAAGCCATTTAGAAACCTTTGTTAGAGAGGTGTTACAAGAAGCAGCTATAAATCTAGGTTTTATAGGATTTTTGTGGAACTTCCACAACCAAACGGTATATATAAACGCTAGTTTAGAATGATACTTGAAACCAAAAGACTTACAAAAGTCTTGAGCCCTGTATACAAAAGTCTTGATGAGTTAGCATGTTCCCTCTATCTTCCACATGCTCTGACTTTTCTCTTGTAGTTGCACTTGGGCTGCATTTAGTGTGCTTTTCACACTCTCTAGTGTAGTCTTCCTTGCAACCAACATCTACTCCACTTTTGCCACAATTTGGAGGTTAATAGAGAGCCGCAATTCAGAATTGACTGAGGGCGCAAATTGTAGGAAATAGAAGTTATCCCCCCATGGTCAATGAGAGACTTAGAAGTGGATTGTGTGGTCCGGTCACCTGCTGACCATACTCATTGCAATCGGTCCAATTCTTGAGCTTTTTGTTCATCCGGCCCGGGAGCTTCTTGCAATGATCTAGGACTTGCTCACCAAAAACAGCCCATGCAACCTTCTGCTAACCCGTTGGACTCTGCATGGCAGTTGGGCATCTCTCATAGACAAACAGGGTTGAAAACTCGTGCATGATTTCTTTGTTGGTTGGTATGGCTTGATATACTTTGTGAAACAATAACCTACATTCTTCTACATATTCAGGCCACATCAAATGCAAGAAAATCCTGGCACTCTCCTCCCTTTTCTTTTTAAAGCCTGCCAACCAATCCTCATATGTCCCATCCTCATCAAGCAAATGTTGTGTAAAGTAGAATTTGGTTTGCTTGGGGTATTGAGCCTTCCAAGATGCTATTGTTAGGCACAAAAATATATAGAGAAGGGGATTAGTAAAAACACATCCACCGCCATGTAAAACTATGCATTCAACAATAAAACTTATGAAATGTGGACATGGGAAAAACACTCGCAAACCTTTAACATCTAACTTTTTTACCACAAAGTATTAATTTAGCAAATTCATCCATTCATAAGAAGGAAATGGGTGATTACCATTGCTCTTATCAGAGGCAGGAAAGTTGTCCTTTGACGACATATTTGCACCACTCTTGGGTTTGTTGTTGTTGGAATGCAAGCTATGGATGACACCTCAATCGGTGATTTTCTTGGTAAGGTGCACTTTCGTGGGGGCGTCTTCATTTCTAGTGTCCCAATTTAAAAAAAACATCAAATCTCATACGAAAATGAGTGCAACCCCCTAAGTGTCAAGCGAGAGAGAGAGAGAGAGAGAGAGAGAGAGAGAGAGAGAGAGAGGGGGGGGGGGGGACTCAAGGAAGAAAACCCAACATTTCAATAGTCTATGCAAGGAAATTTGACCCAAGAGAGATAACAAGCATCAACGGGGGGGGGAGAGAGAGAGAGAGCTATGACCGTCTTGAGGAGGAAATGGCTTGCAGCAATCTTGTGGGGCAGTTGTGGCACATCACAATAGAGAGTTAGCTTTGAAAGAGTTGCAAGCATTTGCAATCCATGCAAAGAGGTTTGTGCGACCTCGGCACGTGCTAGCACTGAGAAGATTACCTTTTGCATGCTTGAATTTCAAAAAATGATGAAATCTTGAAGTGATCTTTTCAAATCTTGGTACCCCCTTAATTGACTTAGACTAGACCCTCACCCAATATGAAAGTACCAAAGTGATCCACCAATTTTTCCCCAAAACGTGACTACCTTTTCATGCTTTCACCCCTGAATGACTATGAAAAAAATTCTATGAAGGGAGTAGACATTGCCACGACGCGATGAAGACGACGCCGGTGGAAATATTTTCCCTATGAACTATGAGAAAAGCCCGAACTTGTCTTGTAATCAACTCTCGTGAGGTTATTGCATAATCCCAAAACCCAAGGTTAGCGGGAGTAAACCTAAAACCCCGGATATTGGTAGGTCGATAGAAGCACCAGGTTGTGAGTAAACCTAAAACTCACGGTTAACAAGTACACCAAAAACTCGTGGTTGAGAGTAAACCTAAAACTCCGAATAACATTATCCCCTTCATCATGCATAGCTTGGACAACAACTATGACATCCCTAGTCATGTCATCAGTGCCTGAGAGGAGTGCGGGTCTGTATAGAGGTCATTCATGCTTTGAAGGTACTCTATGAAACCAACAAGCTGAGTTTCTATCACCCTTTGGAGGTGATGGGCATACTCAAATAAAGGCTACTAGCAATTGTCAAGCAAGAGCAAAAATAGTAGAAGCGCTAAAGATCTAAACATCAAACAATGTCACAAGAGGCATTGAGACCTATCATCCATATATTATATATTTCCCATCAGTTCACAATACTAATGGGCCATCAAGTTCATCTCAATGCCTTCAAAGCATTATCTAACCTCTCCCCATAGCAGGGTTCTTTGCGACGACCCAAGCCGCACTCACAAGAGCATTGGGGTCGTCCCTCATTTCTTACTTGGCGACAAGAGCATTGATGAAGTTAAATCATTCTATGCCTGCTCTAAGAAACCAGAGTCTCGGCCTTAAATCTCAAGGTCAAACTAAGCAAACAATTCGGATCTATGCAAATATCTAAGGCATGTACCCGGCTTTGTAACTAAATTCCCAAGTTTTGACGTTGAGAATTCATAGATTTTTTATTTTGAACCAGGAAATTTATACTACAAGTAGGGGTTGGACTAGATGCCACATAAAAGATCCATCACTAAGTTTTGTGATCGATATTACATTTTGGGCACATCCACGTCGATCATCAACCACTACATCGACTTTGTCTTAAGACTTGCCAATAGCTCCTTCGGCAATTGTATGCAACATACCACACTTTTAAGTACTCCCTATAAATGTGGACTTCCCGACACAGTGCAAGTTCAAAAAATAGGCCCTCTTGTATTTTAACAAGCAAAAATTGCAAAATCTCAAGTAGATTCCGAGCTTGCCTCCAAGAAAACTGTAAAATTTGATAAAACTTGTCAAAACCTTTCTTTTGCTTGAGAGAGGACACACGCACCTCATTCTCATTTTTGCACCCTCAAACCCTCCCCGAACAAATAGAGAAGTGCCATTGCATAGGACAAAGCAATCTCTACATGAAACAAGTACAAGAAATATGCCCATATGGCATGGAAAACGGCACCTCAGTATAAAGTAAGGATGGAGAGAGCAAATGGTATGGAACTTTCCATGTTCTACGTTAACCGGGGACGAATAAGGCCCAATGACAAATCACTCCTTGCAAGCTGGAGTTCCCCCAACTCTGCTAAGGATGGTTTTAAGTGGGTTTCTCTTGCTTAAACCATGTTTTCCTGGAGTTCCCACAGCTCTGCTAAGGATGGTTTTAAGTGGGTTTCTCTTGCTTAAACCATGTTTTCCTAACATCTCTCTCTCTCTCTCTCTCTCTCTCTCTCTCTCTCTCTCTCTCTCTCTCTCTCTCTCTCTCTCTCTCTCTCTCTCTCTCATCGGATACATCTTTGAGGTCTCTTGAGACAAGTCTATGACGTAAATATCTATCTTCTCATGTATGTTCGCATACGTGCGCGTGCGCGCGTGCGTGCATGTGTGAGAATAAGAAGAGGAAGTGGAATAACCTTTTGTATAATGGTTACTCAGCCAAGCAATTTTCTACACACAAATCCTGGCAGACCAGCCTGACTTCTACTCTGACAAACATGCAAATTCCGCCTACTGCACATGCATCACTTTAGAGACACACACACTTCAAAGTGAACATTGTTGCACTTGATTGATACTCGGAACAAACAATACACAGAGAATAAGACACAAAATAAGACAGATAATCTGACAAACTGCATCTTGCATTCAGAATTCCGCCATGGATACACAGTAAATCCGCCAAACATCATAGCACTACATAACTAAAGTCCCTTCTTCGCATGAAAGACAAAAACGACCTTCTACTTCTAATATCAAAAGTCATCACTACCTACTAAGGTTCCCATACCTATGTCAAAAAGTAATCCGCCCAAGTAGCAGTCGTTAAACACCTGGCACAACTCGGTGGCTCGAGCCAAAGGCTGACCTCAGACCCACAATCCCTTGATCCGTAAACTAGATAGGAAAATAATCTTGTATCAAAACATTTTCCTCTTCGAAATTTTGCAAATCCTCTCACTTTCTATCTGCAACATAATCCTCCACTGATTTTTTATCGATCTACCGCACTGCCGACTTTTTACTTAAATATTTGACTTCCTAACTTGTCATTGAAAAAATGCTTCCTCCACGTTTTGAAAATCGAACCATACTCCCTATTCAAGCTGAATGAAAGAAACATGACTGTCAAATCAGACAACACTTCCGGAACACTCAAAAATTTCTGCTCATACTTCCTCCTTGAATCCGATTGATCCTCCACACCTGTTTTGACATAACTGGACTTGTAAAACTTGCTTCATATCCTTCAAATATCTGCACTTGACATCCTCCTGTATGCTATCAAAACAAATTTTGTCAAATAAATATGAACCCAAATTTGCCGAGTAGTCAATTTGATCACCAACTTTCTTCACGTTGAAAATATCTTGAAAGTTAGATTGAACATTTCTCATCAACATCAAGATTTAGATACTTCAGAAATAGAATTTGGATCTTCGACAACTTTTGCAACTTCCCACATATGAGTTCGCCATTCCACTGACTCCTGCTCCGCATCCGCTTCTACAATCAGTTCTGTTGTCTTCCCATCACATTCCTTTCCGCACTCTTTATCGTCTTCAACTTGCTTGTCCTGAGCTTCAAACAACGAACTCCTCTGCATCATCCCTTCCTTCCTTGCTACTTCCACCTGCTTTTCCAATTGAGTAACCCTTGCCTTCAACATTTTTCGCCTTGACTATATGCTCTCTGGCAACCTCGAACCATGCTTTTATATTTGTCAATGGGCATTGCCCAATGCTCTTGAAACAGTCCAATATGTTGATTCCAAAGCTCCTTAGTATAGTCAAACACCTCCTTCAAATTGATTTGATGTTTATATACTCCCGGATCCCAAGAGAATACATCAATGAACTCTTGCAACAACTGCTTAAGATCCTCCTGAAATCTGTCATCTATGTTGACATTGACAATTTTTTGGTTTTGGTTAACTTCAGATCCCCAGATTCAAATTCTACAAATCATCCTCTTTTACTCGCAAAATCTTCTCCATTAGCTTACCATACAAGAATTCGGCTCTAGCAATTGCCTCTTTTGGTGGGGAGGCTCCAAATCCCCCTTCATCTTAGACCTATGACTAACTTCTGACTCCTGAATTGAATTCTTATATGCATCTCCTTCTTTTGACTTCTCATGTGACTTCTCCTAACAAACAACAATATCAGACACAATAAAATGACTTTTTGTTTGAATACGCAAACCATCACAATCAGCATATGTAAACTCCTCTAAGGTTCGTTAGTGCACTGGGTTCCTAATTTCAAAATCTATTTATGGGATTATGTATCAATTCCGTAGCATCCTCCAATTGTAAATCCTCCTTTGTGGATATGTTTGGTAGAAATTCAACAGTCACTCCATGAGCATACTCTAGTAGTAGGTTAGGAATAGCTAAAGGCTCTTTGAGGCTCTCTTGGCCAAGCTCCTTTTGCACTTCGTTCTCTTCCATCTTTGTTACTCCCACTTGGTGACTTTCAAACTCCATGCCAATATATCATCATCACTTGACTGACCCTCGAACTCATCCTCAGATGTATCTCTCAACTTCTCACATGCTTTTTGTATCCGCCCAATGCTTTTCCTACTTGAACATGGCTTTCGCATGTCCCCTCTATGATTATCCAACCATTCATATACATTCTGCAAGTCATCCTCAAAATCAGTTAACCTTTGTAATGCATTCTTTATTTTCTCCCAATCTCATGCTTTCTGCTCTTTACAAATTATTTTATGAAACTTTGTGCATAGATCAACCATACACCATTTCCTACATGCATCTCCCTTCGAGCACTCATCAACTGCACATGGACAATCATCCACCTGATGCTTCCTACTCATGCAAATCTCGCACTCCTTCTTTTTACCCCACATTATGATCACGTCATTAAAATACAACAATCATATTCAGCCCTCAAGAAAGGTGCACCACACCAATCTGAGACCCATTAAATTTGCTAAACGGAGAGCCATGGATGCTATGTCGAGATCCGCAAAATTCATTTAATTGGTTGCTTAATTCGTTTGAAATATTTTTAGTTGATAATACTTTGATTCTTCTTGAAAACCTTGATATAGAAAGTTACCTTGTGACTGCAAATCAAATTCCATCTCTGCAAATAACATTTCTCCTTGTATTCTGATCATCTTCCTCTTTCTTCTTTGCAAACCCTTCGCCTTCTTCTTGAGTTTGTTCATCTCCTCTTTATTGTAAACCTTGCCTTCTTGTTAGTCACCTTAACCGTCATCATAAATGTTGCCTGCTCGGCAATCTACTTAGCACTCGTCAATCCCACAGTAAAGAGTAAATTCACCCATGACGCCCCGTCATCAACACCGTGATTGCCAATGTATAATGCGCTCGAGCAAGAACATTTCTTTTGCCTTCCCAAACTCTGACAATCCTATCTGACTTCTAGTCTGACAAACCTAAGAATTTTCTGACAACCAATATCTTGCAGTCCGAATTCCACCATGGATACACAATAAATCCGCCAAACATAACAACACTACATAGTTGAATTCCCTTCTTCGTATGAAAGACAAAAACGACGACCTACTTCTGATATCAAAAGTAACCACTACTTACTAAGGTTCCCATACATGTGTCAAAAAGTAATCCACCCAAGTAGTAGCCCTTAAACACCTTTCTAGCACCCAAGTGTGGTACGCCAATTCCCTTTCGAGTATCAAGTCTTGAGTTCAAGACTTGTCGGATAGATCCTTGAGGTCTCTTTGGATTGTTTGCAAAAATCTCTCTTCTTCTACTTCTTCTTCTTCTTCCCCTCTCTCTCTCTCTCTCTCTCTCTCTCTCTCTCTCTCTCTCTCTCCCCACAAAGGAGGCTGGTTTTTATTACTTGAAAAGTCCCTCAAAACATCCAAATGGTACCAATTTTGAGAGCAAGAATATTACTTATTATTCTTCTTCTTCTCTCTCTCTCTTAATACAAATTAGTAGTCTGGATTTGGCACTAGGTGGAAGGCCTTAAGGCTCAAGGAAGCAACCGTTCGTGAGTTGGGACTCTTCTACATATGCTATGCGATCTGGCTGTATGTGGTAGCTTCAAGAGAGAGTAATTTCCAAACTTTCACATTAGCCATATAGAACCTCTACTTTCTATCACTCTTATTTTTCTACCATGGTTTGTATTCCCCTGAACATCTGATGGGTTTTTCCACTACCAATGACCTTTTGCTTGTACTTCCATTCAAGCTTCAGTAATACGACGGTCTTTTTTTTGGACAGAGGCCGGGGGGGGGGGGCACAATTACAGATACAAGACCTTGGTTTTCCAGAACCTAAAGGTAAGTTTCACCCACCAATGTTAAGTGGAAGGACTTGTCCCAAAGCAAAGAAAATGCAAGTATGTGTACAGCCACTTCAACCAATGTGGCTCGTAAATGCAAATTTAAAGAATAGCTTGATCCAAGGCAAAGAAAGTTTCTCAATGATAGTTGATTTGCTTATGCAATGAAAGTAACATAACTGACAGACAAGCTTCCTTTTGCCACAACATCCACAAAGCTAAGGGAGTTTGCAAACAACTCTGTCATTTCAACACAATGCGCTTATTCATACAAACAAGACCTGGGAGCGTGTTAATTCAGCACATAGCTGGTATACATAGAAGTCGGTATGCTCAACTAAATTTACAGAGAATATACACAGCTAAGATCCCACAATAGAGAGCTTGCTTATGTTAGGACAACACGAGGGCGTTTTGCTGCTACAACTTACTCAACAAAACGTTAGAAGTTTCAAATATCACGATACAATCTACCATGTTGAAGAGCGCAACGATGAGCCATCTTCTTGCATGTCCAATGGAACCAAGTCCCTCACCTTTGTGCTCCACAGTAAGCACCATTTCAGCAGCCTATCTGAATTGACAAAATAAGAAGAATGTGACATAAGTTTGAGCAATAGCACCAAATTCAACCACCCAAAATAAAGTTCGCCAGAAAAACAACTCCTCACCCACAGAATACAGAAAAGCTAATTGTTTACCAAATGAAAGGGCATATCCTATCTTGCACTAAGGCCGGGTACTGCATATGTCCAACTCACCTTTTCTTATGTGGACCAAAGACACGTCCAACACCCTTGCAGTCCTTGACATGCTGACTCACGGACAACCCCCTACAGAGATGTTCCAGGCTGGTAACCCCGCCCATGGGTGGACACTTCGCTTAGCCAATCAGCGACAGTAAGTGCCCACAGGAAAATCACAATTTGGCTACTATTGCACTTGGCAGTGTTTTTTGTCACATGGTTGCAAGACCTCCACATGCACCACCTTTGCCCATGTTCCTTCTCCTCTGCCACCGCCGCGATTTCAGAATTGACACAGCCTGGATATTATCTATACTACCAGTAGCAAGTGGGCTCTCTTCCTCGACTTTCAAGGATTGTGGGTTATAAGTGCAGCGGAAGTGATAACTCAGAATGAGTGCTCAATACGTACTCAAGGTTCCTTTTATTTCATAAGAGAGTTCCTTGTACTTCATGAGAGATGTGCAGAGACTAGAGAGAGGAGAGAATGATACTGAGTGAAGGTTCTGAGAGAGAGCGAGAGAGAGAGAGAGAGAGAGAGAGAGAGAGAGAGAGAGAGAGAGAGAAGAAGGCTAACACCAGATGGGGTCCCAAACCCCCCTCCAAGGGGCCCCCTCTCTATCGCTATAGAGGTATTTGCTTTAGATTTGCACAAATGCTGATACGATGGTCCTAGATGCTGAGATGCGGATGGGATCTTGCTACCAATGCTTGGATCAGCAAGGCTCAGGGCTGACATGCGAAAAAAAATGATGATGGAACTGATGGGATCTACAAGGACTAACGATGCTATGGGCTGAAATCTACAAGGCTGGTCTGTTGATGCAAAAACGCCATGGCTGAAAACCGATCTGAGGGCTGAAATCCACTAATGCTGGGGCTGGTCTACTGCTGATGATGGCGATCGGCTGAATCTGGTCCGGATGTTGGCGATAGGCTGATGGTTAAAACTATTAGAGAGATGAAGGTGATGATGGTGCAGAGGAAATGCTAGTGTTGTTGGGTACAGGGTACTAGACTTAGGTTGAAGAGGTGAGCCTATAAAGGTCCTAAATACTGGGTCGAGCAGCCTCGTGGCTGGTGGACATCCCACGACTTCACGAAATAATGCAATATGTCAATTATTAGTAAGTTAATAACTACTAATAAGAGGTGCTTCCTATGCACAGGTCTAGACACCTAGGCCAATGTAACAATGTCATACTTTGTAAATAATTAATTTATTTACGAGAAAAAATTTATCTAATTAGTTGTGTGCACATCAGAATAGAAGTAGTAATTCTAGGGCCTCAGGTATGCCCAAACTTGGGCCAAAGCATCTCAGGGAGACCATTGCAAAAATACCCTGAAGCCCTGGTGATTGGGAAATCGGATCTTCAATAAGGGGTAGACAGTAGCCTCAGATTTTAGGCTCAGAAAATTACGCGCGTCAGTGCGAGCACAGGAATGAGATGGGGTCCTTAGAACATTAATCCTAAGGCTCGGATTATTTTTAAGGCTTAGATAAGTCAGTCAAACTAATTTTCATTGTTTGTACCGGACCAAATGACCAGACAAGTGCGAACAGTTAATGCCAGACAATGTCGGTACAGCATTGTGCTGCAGAGCAGCTAACGTTTTTATTAGTAGTATCCATGTGTGCAGTTGTGAGTTAATTTTCACATTTTATTAATAGCCTAGGAACTTTTTAAATGTGAAAGTTGAATGGTTTTAAAGATTATTAAGTAAGTGTTCCACTTGGCACACTTACCAATGCAAAGTGACTCTCTCACGAGTCACTCTCACTCTCACCCTCCCTCATCCTCTAGCGCCCCCTCTTCTGCCTGGTTATAAAGGAGCACCCTTCCCCCTCTTCACAAGTTGGCAGTGCACCTACCCCCCCTAAAGTGAGCGTGCTCTACGCACCAGAGGTCTCCATTGAAGCTAGAGAATCAGCCTTTGTGGTGTATATGGAGTCCTGGAGCTCCCATCACCTAGAACAAGGTATCTCTTGATCATAGTCTCACGATTGTGACTAATAAACATCATACATACACTCATGAATGCAGGTAGGCGAAGTGCCATGCCAAGGAGGACCCCTACGCTTGGATGGTTGCGACCCTTCGCCCAAAAAACATGCCTCTTCACCAAAAGCCACACTCTTTCAACCATTGGTCACACCCCTTCGCCCTACGGGTGCAACTCTTCACCCGATGGTTGTAACTCTTCGCCGAAAGGATGTGTCTTTACGTCTAAAGTCATGTCTCTTCACTAAGAGACGTGCCTCTTCACTAATGACTCTTCAATTCCTATAAAAGGAACCCTTTGTACTCAGTTTTATTCATTCAATCGAACACAGTCTCTTGAGTCTCTTATCAGAGTTATCTTCTAATTCTAGTCTTGTGCTGAAACATAATAAATATATATGAAGTAATATAGAGATCTTCACAGTGGTATCAGAGCAAAAAGTCCCGCACCCTGAAGGTTGTGAGCTTCTCACCCTTGCAGCTACACTCTACCCTCTCCTGGAGTTGCATGGAAGCAGCAGAAAGATGGACTACACACAGACACATATGAGGTAATCTGAAACCCTCTTTTATAAATACATAAATAACTCAAGAGAAGGCGATGTGTGTATGCCGCATACCTGCTGCAATTCTCGACGTATGTCTCTTCATCAAGTGGTGTCTCTTCGGGTCGACGGGTTGCACCTCTTACCGATGAAGGGTCACATCCCCTTGCAATTCCCGGCCTTGGTGTATGCCCCTTCGCCTCGCATACCCTTCCGCCTGGCAGCTATTCACCTATCGCTGCTTTTAAACGCTAGCAGCCCAGCCTACACTGGCAGGCTTTGTAAATTAAAGTCCACGCTGGTGATTTCTCTACGCAACGTATGGTTTTTTTTTAAGGCCAGCTACTAATCAAAGCAAGGTTTTCTTCATTACCCACTAAGGGCGCCCAACCTTGCCCGGCCAACTCACTTTATTAAACACTGTCATTTGAAAGCACCTTCGCTAAATACAAGCCAGCGATATCAACACAACCATGCAGGCAGGATCATTTTTTACGCCTCTCCCCCAAAGAGCCCACGCTGGCAAATCCGGCCCCTTGCACATCGTTTCCCGCGCCGTGTGCCCGCATTCACTATGGCCGATGAACATCAATGGAATGCTTTCCCGTACATAGACGAGATTCCGAAGCATTCTTGCCGACGTACCCTCTCCCGACACCCGAAGTAATTATTATTTCCGATACTCTAGAGCCAGAACCGGACTCAGCACCCAAACCACAGGTCATCATCATTCCCGATTCCTGAACTCCAGAACCAGAACCCGTTCAAGAACCTGTCCCTGCACCTGTTCCAACGCCCCACGCCATGCCAATCCCACAGGGGTATTTACTATACGTCACCCACCGCCACGAGACACAGTTCTAGACTTGGGTGGTGTGGCATATTTTTGTCACCTGCGACTCTCGGCACCTTCAGCATTACGAGTATTTACTTGGGCGATATCCCCATCTTGCCTACTCACTGGTAGAGTGCAGAGTGGACGTTGTCAACAATATAATATCCCTCCAGCCCCTGGTACGTGTTCACAGCGAGTTACGACTTCCAAATTACACACCTGTGTCGCCCGCTCCAGCAGATTACACACCTCCTGTCTCGACGAGGTCGAGGACATCTCAGATTCTTCATTTGGCTCAAAAATCTTCACCGAGTTTGGCGACGAGTTTGCTTCAGCTTCTCCCGACTATTTACCTCACACCTCGCCAGCTTCCCCTCATTATTCCCTTTGAGATATAGCCATGCCTACATCACAGGATAGAAGCCAAGCAGAGGACACCTTGGCTGTTCTCAAGGAACAAATGGGAGTACTTACGGCCAGCCTCGCGTCCATTTCCACTCGCTTGGACCAGATGCAGATGCAGACCTCTTCTCAACGTCACCACACTACTTCGCGGACTCCACATGCAGCTTCTACATCACCTTCTTCAGAAGCCTCCGCGGACAACAACGTAGAACCAGATCCGACGACTGAGGTAGATAATCATGAACTCCAATTACTTTATAAAATCTTTAATGTTGCTCATAAAAAGAAACTTGACGTTAAATTGCTGAAGCCTTATAATGGTCGTCACGACACACGCGTGCTAGACCAATGGCTGTTTAAGATGGAAATTTATCTGTCCAATATGAATTTGGCCGAGAGCAAAAAGGTTTCACTAGGAAGTCCTCTACTGAAGGACACCGCTTTCCTTTGGTGGCAACGACGGGTTGCAGATAACAAACACACCCCTTCATGGAATAAATTCCGACGCGCAATTCGCAAGGCCTTTGAGCTTGCCAACGCGGACTTTCATGCCCGGTCTTCTCTCCGCCGCCTAAACTAGAATGGTTCCTTGGCCGGCGGCCACGTATATCACAGAGTTCCAAAGGTTGACTCTGGAGATAGAGACCCTCAACCCTTCTGATAAACTCCACAGTTTTGTCGATGGGCTTGAACCCACCCTATAGGATGACGTGCACAAATACAACCCGGCCACACTGGATGAAGCCATTGCCTATTGCCTTGGTGATAATCGGCGTCCTCAGAGGAATTTTCCTCTTGGAAACCAATTCTCCAATAGAGCTTGTCCTTTCCAACGTGATCGCAAAGGACAACAGCAACGTTCATCTCAAAGCTCTCACCAATCTTCTAGACAACCCTTCTCAGGACAGCAAGCCTTTCGACCCCATTTTTCTGGCCGAGCATCAATTTCTCAAGCAGGATCCTCTTCCAATGGTAATCAAAATCGAGGCAGGTTTCGTCCAGATAACCGTCGAAATGGCCGTCGTGATTTTCAGCCCAATCCTTCTACTGGACAACAAACCTCTTCATCGACTCCCTCCACCTCTAAGTCCAATTGCACAGGATTGTGCACAATCTACTGTTTCACACAGATGGTTTGAATGTCTAAAGCGCCCTAATCCTTCTAACATTCAGCAAAATTCAAATATGGAGTCATGCCCAAATGCAGAACATTGTCCATCTCTTGTACCGAACAAAGGCAAACACACTATTCGTGCGATTCGAATTTCCAAAGTGGTCAACACATTGATGCTGAATGCACACAATCGAACCTCAATTCCTATTGATCTGTCTAACCAGGTTCTCGATCTTCTTGGTTTCATTAATCAACATCCAATCAATGTGCTCGTGGATAGTGGTTGTTCTATGAATTTCATGAGCACTTCCTTAGTAAGCAAGCTCCGCTTACCAACACGACAGAGTTTGGAAGCTTTTCAAGTCGAACTTGCAGATGGATCATTTTTGAAGTGCAACAGGAAACTTCAGCAGTTACAGTTCCAGATTCAAGATTACCAAGATCAATTAAATTTCTCAGTAATGCTCTTGTCACACTACGACATGATTCTTTTGGCCAATCTTGGTTGTACCAGTATGATCCCCTTATCAGCTTCAGAGATCATTCTATTCGGCTTTATCATGATCATCGAGAAGTGGAACTCCGTGGTCTTTTTAATGCGAAGCCTATCACATTGGTCTCAACTTTACAAGTTGAACGTTTGGTACGCAAGCGTGATGGTGCAACGGCCTTGGTTATGTTGCGAGAAAAAGAAGTTGAAAACGAAAAAAATCAAAATCCTCACCATCACCCACTGCTTACTTGCGACAACCCTTCTTTCAACCATTCTTGGACTTATTTCTTGATGAGCTCCCAACTACACTGCCTCCTTGGCGTCCCGTGGATCATGCCATTGATTTAATCCCAAGACAACCTCCACCAATTCGAGCTCCTTATCGAGTTTTGTATTCGGAATCTCAAGAAATACAGCGGCAGTTGGAAGATTTATTGGATTAAGGGTCACATACGTCCCAGCAGAAGTCCTTTTGGAGCCCCAATTTTATTGGTCAAGAAGAAAGATGGTTCTATGCGCCTTTGTATTGATTACAGTGCTCTCAATAAGCTGACAATTAAAAAACAAGTTCCCTTTGCCTCACATCGACGAACTCTTTGATCAGTTATTGGTTCAAAGGTATTGATCTCAAGGCTATCACCATATTCGCATACAAATTGGCGACGAGTACAAAACAGCCTTTCGTACAAAATATGGCCATTATGAATTTCTAGTTATACCTTTTGGGTTAACCAATGCCCTAGCTACCTTCATGACTTTGATAAAAAAAAATCTTCAGCCCTCATTTGAATAAATTTATGATCGTGTACCTCGACGACATCCTTGTCTTCAACAAAACCATGGCAAATCACAAAGAACACTTGCAGATTGTTTTTGAGATTTTATGTACAAATGTGATGTACATTAACAAGAAGAAGAGCGAATTCTTCAAGGATCACGTGGACTATCTTGGACATGTGATTTCTGCTACAAGGATTGCAGTGGATCCCAAGAAAATCCAGGTCATTGTAGATTGGCCTTTACCTCTCACTATTTCGATGTGCGTTCTTTCTTGGGACTTGCCAATTTTTATCACACCAAAGTTCACAAGTTTTCGGATATTGCTTCTCCTTTGACGGAATTGACAAAGAAGGATAAGCTACAGTGGACTCCTGAAGCAAACAAGTCGTTCAATGATCTTAAACATGCTTTGACAACAACACCAGTCTTGGCAACAGCAGATCCTACTCAATCATTTGATATAATGACAGATGCTTCTAATCAAGCGTCAGACGCAGTCCTTATGCAGAATGATCGCGTCATAGCTTTTGACAGTCGGAAATTTTAAGAAATCTAGATGCGATATCCAGTATATGACAAGGAATTTTTGGCTATCGTGCATGTTTATCGCACTTGGAAACATTACCTTCTTGGCGAAAAATCAGTGGTTAAAATAGATCATCAGTCTTTGACGTATATTGTCACTCAACCTATGATGAATCCTACTCAAGGAAGATGGGTTGAATTTTTGGCAAACTTCCACATGGTTATTCAGTACATGCCTGGTTTACAAAATGTGGTTGCAGATGCTTTGAGTCGTATGCCTACAGCAACAAATTATGCCATAAGTGACGTACAAATGAAAATTCCTGTCTGTTTCAAGAATGAATACTTCACAGATCGTGATTTTGGAAATGAGTATCGAGCTCTTAAGTCATCCTACAGAAATGAACATGTTCGCACCTTATACAATAGTGGATGAATTATTGCATTACATTGATCGTATTTGTGTACCTCACAATACACAATTAAGGAAGATTTTGATACAAGAACATCATGACGTTCCTTTTGCTGCACATCCTGGAGTCAATAAAACATATCGGCTTTTGTCAACAACGTATTTTTGGCCACAAATGCAAGCAGTTGTGATAAAGTTTGTAAAGGCTTGTCACTCATGTCAGATCATGCAAGCTTCTCGACAACTACCTCAAGGTCTACTTCAACCTTTATCCGTACCAAAAGAAAGATGGGAAAGTATAAGCATGGATTTTATCACCACTTTGCCTCGCTCACCCAAAGGCAATGCTCAAATCCTAGTGGTGGTTGATCGGTTTTCCAAAATGACGCATTTCATTCCTTGCAAGAAAACGGTTTCTGTCCCAAATGTCGCAACACTATTTGTACAACATATTTCAAACTGAGATCCAAAGTTCACAGGAAATTTTTGGATTTCTCTATTCAAATCTCTTGGCACCAATCTCTTGTTCAGTTGAGCTTACCATCCTCAAACAAATGGTCAAACAAAAAGAGTGAATCAAATTCTAGAAGAGATGCTTCGACACTATATACAGAATCGCTTAGCATCTTGGGAGGATTACTTGCACCTTGTGGAGTTTGCTTATAACAATTCTCCTCATTCAGTGACTAGAATGACCCCATTTCAAGCAGCATATGGACACACTCCTCTTGTACCTACGAACTTTGTTCTTCAACACAAAGTAGCGTTAGCAGATCGGTTGGTTCAATACAGATTCGAGATAAACTAGTTCATGTTCAACAAAAATACCAGAAGCAGGCCAAGAAGCATCTTCGTTATGCAAAATTCAAGGAAGGAGATTTGGTTTCACTATATGTGGCATCCCATCACTACAAAACAGTCAAATCAGTATTTCCAAAGTTACGTCCTCACTTCTATAGACCTTTCAAGATCATCAAGAAAAATTAAGATGTCAGTTATTACAAGTTGGAACTTCTCACCTTCATGGGGAAAGATACATCCAACTTTTCACATTTCCTCGCTCAAACAGTATATTCAAGGAGATTCGCTTGTTGCAGACTTATCTTCTTATGTACCAGAAATGGAAGATGAACATATTATTCTCGTTCCAGAAAAGATTCTCAATGTTCGTCATAAAGAAACAAGACAAAAGATTACAGCTGAGTTTCTTGTTAAGTGGATAGACTTGGATGAGTCAGATTCTACTTGGCAAACAGATGAAGACATGCAACAAAACCCTCACCTACTTCAAGAATTCTTTAACAAACAGCAGATTTTCATTTAACACATGGGTTTTATTTAAAGAGGGAGGAAATGTCACGATTGTGACTAATAAACATCATGTACATACACTCATGGACGCAGATAGGTGAAGTGCCATGCCAAGGAGGACCCCTACGCTTGGATGGTTATGACCCTTCGCCCAAAAGCTCTTCACCAAAAGCCACACTCTTTCGACGACTGGTCACACCCCTTCGCCCTACGGGTGCGACTCTTCACCCAATGGTTGCAGCTCTTCGCCGAAAGGATGTGTCTTTACGTCTAAAGTCATGTCTCTTCACCAAGAGACATGCCTCTTCACTAATGACTCTTCAAGTCCTATAAAAGGAACCATTCGTACTCGGTTTTATTCATTCAATCCAACACAGTCTCTTGCGCCTATTGTCAGAGTTATCTTCTAATTCTAGTCTTGTGCTGAAACATAATAAATATATATGAAGTAAGATAGAGATCTTCACACATAGGCTACTGTGGGGGAAGATTCATCGCGAAAAGTAGAAGGAAAAACTCTTTCTTTCACGCCTAGCTCCTGCAAATTCTCTGTTTTCAATCCCTAATCATCTCTATTAGGGTGAATTTCAGCAAAGTACTCATAAAATCTAGTTCTTCTCTACCTACACTACACGTACACAGAGTTTGGTGCGATTAAATCACGAAAAAGGTCTCTGTTTCGGCATTGGAACGTGCTCAGGTGACATTTTCAGGTTATGTGCAAAAAATTGCAACAAGCATGTGTGCGTGCATTTTGTGTGTTTCTCCCTTGTTTTTATCGAAGGAATGATTATGCATAAAGGGAAACAATTAGCGGAAGGTAGACTCTCATTTATAAGCGCTTCCGTGGAGTTTTGTGGAAGATAGACTCTCGCTTACAAGGAGCTTCCCAAAATCTCACAGCAGAGGGAAAATCCTCTCAATAGTCAGAGAGTAGTTTTCTCACTCTCTCAGTCAGAAGCAGAAAAGAAAGAATAGAGGACGAGCTTTTGCCCCGTTCCTATGCTTGTAAAGATTCTCCCTTAGTAATAAAGATATTCTCTTTATGGGGGGGGGGACCAGCCCATCTTCTCCTCCCCAATGAAGTGTCAAGCGCTCTCTCTCTCTCTCTCTCTCTCTCTCTCTCTCTCTCTCTCTCTCTCTCTCTCTCTCTCTCTCTCAAATTCTCTTGAGTATTTGAAGTGCAATTAAAAAGTCAATTTACGCTTCCGTATCTTTGTGACACTGGTTACGCTAATTAACCATAGCTATTTTGTGAGTTTATTATGAGTTTTGGTGTTATTCTCACCAGTGTCCTCAAAATTTTGTCTTATTAAGGCTAGACTGTAACCGGCCTGTTCAATCCAAAAAGGGCGGTAGACTCTACTTTAAACCTTGATTTAGCTTTCACCCATTATTAGTCGTCTATTTTACCTGT
This sequence comes from Adiantum capillus-veneris, assembly GCF_014529385.1. NCBI lineage: Eukaryota > Viridiplantae > Streptophyta > Polypodiopsida > Polypodiales > Pteridaceae > Adiantum > Adiantum capillus-veneris. Next base: position 97,985,827 of record NC_140952.1, read on the forward strand.
ACTTTCAAGACACAACAAAGGGGAGAGGGATACAGGCTGCTAGATTGCACCTGTATGAGTAGACGGACACCAGATTGGCCCCTAACTTAGGCGCCCCTTTCGGTATTTCTTTATTGTTCAAAAGAGGGAATAAACGCTGTGGTTCCTACAAGCTGCCCCGCACAAACTCGGCTGAATTTCCACTGTTCCAGCCCGATTTCGGCAGCATAACTGTACTAGAACCCTTCACAGTCAGTATTCCCACGCATTGAATGACTTTCCCGACGCATACGGGCACTTTGCAAAACCTGGCGAGAATCTGCAGCACGCTGAATTCTCTGTTTTCAGCCCTGAAAATGCGCCAGATCGCCTGTACAGCGGTCCCCTTGCGTCCCCGAACCTCCTGGGGGTATTAGGGTCCGTTTAGGGCCAAAACCCTAAACCTGCAAAAATACACAGCAGGCTGTAATTCACTGTTTCGGGCTCCGTTCCGCGTGCCGGTCGCATCCCTAGCAAGTCCTCGAGCTCCCGCACCTGTAGGGCTACTTGCCCTTTGAATCGGATGAGATTTCTGGCGTGAAACCTCTCCGAATTCACCTGTACCTGCGGGGGGATTAGCCGCTAGCTAATCCAGTACCTGTGCAAGAGGCTCTTGCCTCGGCAATCGCGCATGAACCCACACAACTGTACATTGGTCAAATGAAGAGCCCACTAGAGGGGCATAACATACTGCCAAAGGGGAGAGAGAGGGCAGTGCGTAGCGTGCAGGGCATCACTCCTGGCACCGCACTGTGCATAAGAGGGAAAGCAAGCACTCCATAGCTCTTAACCTGTGACAAAATCTGAAAATGAGGCTCTCTCCTCTTCAAATTCAGCGCCACTTCTTGTTGCATAAGGCAAGTGCACCAGAAGGTGCCACTTGGCACTTTTACAAGCATTTTCCCGTTTCGGGGTTGCCGCCTAAAAATATCCCAACCGGTTGCCCAGTTGACTTCACGGCGGAGTAAGAAAATGTTCCCTTTGTCATTCCGGAGGTAATGACGCCAACACATTTTCAGGTCCCAAAATAGCAGTTCCCTAAATTTTAGGAGATGCTGCCATTGTATCTTTCTAGGTCATCCGACCCTCTTTGTACACTGCGGCCACATCCAAAACTGAAATGTAGCCTCTGTAGCAAAGGATTCCACTTTGGCTAGTCAATGACCCCACTTGGCTAACCATACTCCTTGTCCAACCTTAGTGCTCTCTTGCCCTCAGGCCTGGACTCCCTCTGGACAGTTCCACACTAGCTATGCAATGCAGGGCAGTTAGATTTCCCGAGGGGTGTTTCCAAAAAGTGAAAGTAAATAGATAATAAGAAAGAAATCAACAAAAAGGATAGATAGTAGTCACACGCTGGTGACATACCCCCCTCTTGAAATCTCAAACGTCCTCGTTTGCATCTATGTCGTACATGCTTACTGTCAACACTGATGTATTCAACACCTGTCGACACATATACGACACATACATGCTCATTGTCAACCCTGGTGTATTCAACACCTCGTCGACTCATGTATTGCCTGCGTGTGAACCCTGTCCCAATGACATAGTGGTAGCTTCGCACTCTGCCATTGCTTTGAGTCACTAACTTTCCAATGACAAAATGATAGCTGCACATTTTGCCACTGTCTTATCGTACACGTTGGATCCCGTAACACTTTCGAGCATACCCAAACCGACAGTTTAAGAATGCAGTTACACATGTACTCTTCAATAGAAGCAATCACTGTATCCTTGACAAACTGACAAGAAATACTCACTTCTATAGCACTAACCAAAATTTTGGACATTCCATAAGAGCAATTGCCAAACTGACAATCTGTACAGCTCTAACATTCATGTAACAGGTATTTCATTTGAGCTCACTTTAAATACCATGTACATCATTTGTTTCAGAAGCCATTGTCACACTGACAATCCATTTAGCTTTGAAACTCAAGGGGTCAAGGTAGGTTGCAAATCGAAGGCTTCCAGGTAAAGTGATAACACAGTTGGTGACTCTGCAAGTTCACCTTCTTCCATCCACTTAGCATCCATTGGTGGATAGTTTCTGAACTTTACCAAGTAACGCCTAGCAACCTTGCCTTTCACTTTCCTTTCTTTGTGTGCCAAAATCTGTTCAGGGACCAAGATCTCGTCAAGTTCCTCGACTTCCGGCTGATCTTCAGCTGGAATAGCTTCTGGCACATCACCCACATAGGGTCTGAGAAGACTCACATGAAACGCATTGTGAATCTTCCAACTGTCAGGCAATTTCAGCCTATATGCAACATCACTGATTATGTCGCACACTTGAAAAGGCCCATAGTAACGCATGCTGAGCTTTGGAAACAGTCTTTCCTTGCCCTTCATCTTCTTTAACCTTGCCTTTTCAAACCGTAGAAGCACCCAATCACCAAGTGAATATACCACTTCACGACGGTGACGATCAGCTGCTTTCTTTTGCTTTGCCTGAGTCCTTTCTAAGGCCACTTTGACCTTCTTGTACATTTCATCCATGTCTTGAACATACTTATCTGCTTCAAATATCTTGTCCTTTGTATGCAGTATGGGAGGAACTTTCTTGCCACCTTCAACTATCTCGAAAGGTGCCTTGCCAGTTGATGAATGCACTGTATTATTGTATGCATACTCCACCAATGGCAAATACTGCTCCCACTTTCCTTTATGCTCTGACACATAACACTTCAGCAGATCTAGGACAGTAGAATTTGCCTCTTCTGACTGTCCATCTGTTTGAGGATGAAATGACGAAGAGAATTTGAGCGTGGTACCCATATTCTCAAACAAGCCTTTCCAGAACAAACTAGTCATGCGTGGATCACGGTCGCTAATAATCGACTGTGGCATGCCATGATACTTGAAAATATTGCTCATAAACAAGCGTGCCATCTGATCTGGCTTTATCTTCTTCCTGACAGGAATAAAATGAGCCTGTTTGCTGAATCTGCAAATAATGGTCCAAATACCATCGTTTCCTGTCTGCGTTCTCGGAAGATCAAAGATAAAATCCATAGCAATACTTTCCCATGGTTTATCTGGAATAGGTAGTGGTTGCAATAACCCTGGTGCCTTTTGCCTGTCAAACTTGACCTTTTGGCATATTAGGCATTCTCGCACAAAGGCATCCACATCCCTTCTCAATGTAGGCCAATAGAAGAATGTCTCTACCGCTTTAACTGTAGCATCGATACCACGATGCCCTGCATACGGTGGGACATGACTCTCTTCCATAACTTTGCGTCGCAATGGCTTTCTTGACAAGGCATCAGCCACAACGTTCTTCTTGCCTTCCACATGCACAATCTGAAAATGGAACATGGACAAGATATTTGCCCATCGCATATGCTTCTCAGATAACTTTGTCTGTGTCAAGAAGTATCGCAAGGTCTGATGGTCCGTTTGGACAACAAAGTCTGCACCTAGCAGGTAGTGTTTCCAACTTAAGAGCGCATGAATCACAGCCAGTAACTCTTTCTCATAGACCTGCATGGTCATCTCTGGCCCTTGCAAAATTCTGCTCTCATAGGCTACTACCCTGCCATCTTGCATTAGCACAGCACCAATGCTACTACCGCAGGCATCACACTGGACCACAAATGACTTCCTAAGATCTGGCAACACAATGACTGGATCCGAAGTCATCTTTTCCTTTAAGAGATTAAAAGCTGAAATCTCTTTTTGTGTCCATCTAAAGGTGACTGCCTTCTTTTGAAGAGCATGTAAAGGTGAAGCAATCTCAGCGAAATTTCGGATAAACCTTCTGTAATAGGAGCATAGTCCCAAGAAGCTTCGGACATCATGCACCGTCTTCAAATTTGGCCATGACTTGATCGCTTCAACTTTTGCAGGATCCATTCTGACACCATCCTTTGAGACAATGTGTCCCAGAAAGTGAATCTCTTCCAGAAAAAACTCACTTTTCTTTGCATTGATGAGCAACCTATGACTGCGTAGCTCTTTGAACACAATGGCCAAGTGATGCCTATGCTCCTCTTCATTCTTTGAGTAGACTATCATGTCATCAAACAACGTACCAACAAACTGCTGGTGTGGACGGAAAATTCTGTCCATCATCCTATTAAACGTAGCAGGAGCATTTGTGAGACCAAAGGGCATCACTAAAAATTCGTAAAGGCCAAACGTTGTTCTAAAAGCAGTCTTGTGCACATCCTCTGATCTAATGCGGATCTGATGATACCCACTCTTTAGATCTATCCTGCTAAACATAGCTGCTCCTTCTAATTTGTCCATAATATCATCAATTCTAGGTATAGGGAACCTATTCTTGATGGTATTCTTGTTCAGTGCACGGTAGTCGATGCACATACGCCATGAGCCATCCTTTTTCTGCACCAACAACACTGGAGAACAGAATGGAGATGAACTGGGCTGAATCAGCCCCTTTTCTAACAACTCCTGTACTTGGCCCATTATCTCTTTCTGCTGAGCCGCACTAACCCTGTACGGAGGCTTATTTGGTGGGCTATTGCCTGGCACCAAATCTATCGCATGGTCCTCGGGTCTCTCTGGCGGTAATTGAGACGGTAATGAATCGGAAAAACAGTCACTATACTGTTGTAAAAACATTGACCTTTCTTTATCTAGCACAGATAAATTTGATTCATCACAATCTGACACTTCACGTGCAAAAACCAAGTACGCAGAAAGATGCTTTTTCATTACAGAAGTAATAGCAGAAGCTGATACAGTAGGAATAGACTCCCCTTTAAGCTTTACATCCAGAATGTGAGTCTTTCCCCTGCTCTGTACAGTGATCTTTTTGTTGTAGGCATCCATGATTCCCTGTACACGAAATAACCAAGGAATACCTAACAACACATCACATCCGTCCAGTGGCATGATGTAAAATTCTTCAGCATCTACATAGGACTGGATATGTAGACGCAACTTTCCAATGATGGGTGTCACAGCCTCTGTATGGCCAGGACATGCCAAACCTGCCTCTGCTGTATACCCCATCTCTTCAGGTCTGATTCCCAACTTTGAAGCCAATTCTGGGGAAATGAAGTTGGCTTTGGCACCTGGATCAAAGAAGATAAGCACTGTTTGATCCCTAACCTTTCCCCATGCTCTGCAAAGCTCACTTGCATCTGAATTTGGCTTGTCGCCCACCATATCTGGCACTAGACCAGCCATGGGCTTCTTTCCTTTCTTGTCTTCCTTGTCTTCAGAATCAGCTGGCCTTTTCTTTGTAGGACAGTTGTAAGCGATGTGGCCAGGCTGCTCACATATAAAACATTTGTTCTCTGTCCTCAGGACCTTCTTTTGCTCTTCTGACTTGCGAGGAAAACGTCTTTTCCATTTCTTTGCTGGTCCTTTTTCTGATTCAGCCGTAGCTTTGTCTTTCCCTGTGTTGGCTGACTCCTGAGTCCCTTTAGGAGCCTCATTGGGAACGTGCTTCTTGGCTGAATTTTTCTTGCCTGATCCTGCCTTGACGCCAGTGTTAAATTCACAATCTTCTCCCTTGAGCAAACCATTGCCAGTGTTTGCTACCTCGATGAGCTGCGTCAAAGTAGTGACTTTTGTCTTTGTGCAGTATTTTCTCAATCCTTTGGGTAGGCCACAACAGTATTTTTCAATCTGTTCTGTCAATGGCACAAACCTATAGGAAGTTACTGGAAGTAGAGCTTTCCAAAACTTCCGATTGTAATCATCCAGATTTCTGCAAGTGGCAGCATTAAGCTGGTGCCATTCTGTCATGACATCTGCTTCGAAATCATCAGATAACCATGCTGCTGCAAAAATCTGCTTGAAGTAAATCCATGTGGACGGAGCTTGCCCTTGAAGCAATAAAGTTGTCCACCATTGTCCCGCATTCCCTGTCAAGAAAGTGGCTGCCTTGCGGACCTTTGAAGCCTCTGTAAAGTTTCCCCCTGCATAGGCCTTGTCAAACTGCTGGAGGAATGAAAGAGCCTTCTTCCTGTCATCAAACCCTGTAAAGGTCGTGAATGACACTCCTTTGCCACCTTCTTTGTACGGAGTTGGCCTCTCCAGCGGCGTTAAATTGTCATATGGAAGTGACTGAAACATGGGAACACTAATAGGGTTCATCTGTGTTCCTTGGCCGCTATTAACTTGACCTGGAAATGCCATATTTGGCTGCTGATTTGTAATTCCAGCCATGCCAAAATTTGCTTGTGGCATCCCAAATTGTCCCTGAGTGCTTTGAAACCCTGGTTGCATACCCATGACACTGTACATGGGGTTAGGCATCATCGTTTGAGCACCCCCAAACACTGTTCCTGGCGTATAAAACTGATTTCCAGGTGCATGACCAGCCATGCTTTGGAATACGGATCCACCTCCAAAATAGCCAGGGTGTACTGAAGGTGGTGGGAAGACCTGTTGCATAGCCTGTAAGTTGCTTCCCTGCCCATTAGAACCAGCTATAGGCTGCTGAAAGGTGGCGGACTGAATTGGTACAGCTTGAAAAACTGGCATCTCAGCCACCTGTTCTTGCACCTTAGGCATACGTTGTGGAGACTGCATGTTCTCCGTCAAGTGTACAGGTGTTTCCATTGACTGTGCGGTATGAATCACCTGTGTTCGAGCCTTAACAGGCTTTTGAATATGATCCAGTGACCCAACTTGCTGAGACGGAACAGGAGGTTGCAGAAAGGCTAAAAACCTTGGGTTCTGCATTACTTGTGTGAACATAGCCACAGCAGTAGCCAACTGGGTCCTGAATATATCATCATCAGTCTGTGGTGGTCTTGAGGACTCACCCACTTCATGTGTCTGTTGACCCTGTGAAGAGGAAACCTCTTCAGTCACATCATCTGGTCTGTCAGCCATAATTACAATTCCCTGTGTCTGGTCTATGATCCCCTGTGTCTTCAAGCCCAAAACTGACCAAGGCTCACTTCTATGGGAAAAAGTGATTTAATCCCGTCGATGGAACCATGTAACCGGCCTGTTCAATCCAAAAAGGGCGGTAGACTCTACTTTAAACCTTGATTTAGCTTTCACCCATTATTAGTCGTCTATTTTACCTGTACTTTCAAGACACAACAAAGGGGAGAGGGATACAGGCTGCTAGATTGCACCTGTATGAGTAGACGGACACCAGATTGGCCCCTAACTTAGGCGCCCCTTTCGGTATTTCTTTATTGTTCAAAAGAGGGAATAAACGCTGTGGTTCCTACAAGCTGCCCCGCACAAACTCGGCTGAATTTCCACTGTTCCAGCCCGATTTCGGCAGCATAACTGTACTAGAACCCTTCACAGTCAGTATTCCCACGCATTGAATGACTTTCCCGACGCATACGGGCACTTTGCAAAACCTGGCGAGAATCTGCAGCACGCTGAATTCTCTGTTTTCAGCCCTGAAAATGCGCCAGATCGCCTGTACAGCGGTCCCCTTGCGTCCCCGAACCTCCTGGGGGTATTAGGGTCCGTTTAGGGCCAAAACCCTAAACCTGCAAAAATACACAGCAGGCTGTAATTCACTGTTTCGGGCTCCGTTCCGCGTGCCGGTCGCATCCCTAGCAAGTCCTCGAGCTCCCGCACCTGTAGGGCTACTTGCCCTTTGAATCGGATGAGATTTCTGGCGTGAAACCTCTCCGAATTCACCTGTACCTGCGGGGGGATTAGCCGCTAGCTAATCCAGTACCTGTGCAAGAGGCTCTTGCCTCGGCAATCGCGCATGAACCCACACAACTGTACATTGGTCAAATGAAGAGCCCACTAGAGGGGCATAACATACTGCCAAAGGGGAGAGAGAGGGCAGTGCGTAGCGTGCAGGGCATCACTCCTGGCACCGCACTGTGCATAAGAGGGAAAGCAAGCACTCCATAGCTCTTAACCTGTGACAAAATCTGAAAATGAGGCTCTCTCCTCTTCAAATTCAGCGCCACTTCTTGTTGCATAAGGCAAGTGCACCAGAAGGTGCCACTTGGCACTTTTACAAGCATTTTCCCGTTTCGGGGTTGCCGCCTAAAAATATCCCAACCGGTTGCCCAGTTGACTTCACGGCGGAGTAAGAAAATGTTCCCTTTGTCATTCCGGAGGTAATGACGCCAACACATTTTCAGGTCCCAAAATAGCAGTTCCCTAAATTTTAGGAGATGCTGCCATTGTATCTTTCTAGGTCATCCGACCCTCTTTGTACACTGCGGCCACATCCAAAACTGAAATGTAGCCTCTGTAGCAAAGGATTCCACTTTGGCTAGTCAATGACCCCACTTGGCTAACCATACTCCTTGTCCAACCTTAGTGCTCTCTTGCCCTCAGGCCTGGACTCCCTCTGGACAGTTCCACACTAGCTATGCAATGCAGGGCAGTTAGATTTCCCGAGGGGTGTTTCCAAAAAGTGAAAGTAAATAGATAATAAGAAAGAAATCAACAAAAAGGATAGATAGTAGTCACACGCTGGTGACACTAGACACTCTATTAAAAGTTTCCTTTTGGCACTAGAGCAAAAGTAGTGTCAAGTTTTTAGTGTTTGAGCAATTATTATGGCACAAAAGAGAGCACATATAAGTGGAGTCCATGACCACGAGGGTTGCCTAAGAAGCAAACAAAACGAGGCTACATTTTGGTTGAGGATGTTTCAAACGACTTGCAAGGCAAGCAATAGGCAGATCGTTACCTGAAGTCTTAGTTAACGCAATGCACTGCAGAAATGGAGGGACATGAGATAGAGTCCACTATCCTTCAACAGCAGGTGACAGAGTTCTCTCTCCCATCCAGAAGTCCAAAAGATTCTTTATACCCTTGAGAAAGGGATCGAGAGAAATCCCGCAAAATGCAAAGTCGCAAGAACCAAAGAAAGATACTTTAATTGGAACCTCCCGCATGCAGGAGAGACAAAAGAAACCTCCCGCATGCAAAATGCAAAGTCGCAAGAACCAAAGAAAGATACTTTAATTGGAACCTCCCGCATGCAGGAGACAGAAGAAACCTCCAAAACGTCATGTGCAGTTTAATCCAAAGGTTCAAGAGCAGGATCCTCCTGACTCTCCTCAATTTTCTTTCATGAAGAATCTGGCTGACATAGTCGCTCCAGAGGACATGTTCCTTGACGATCCGCCGTAGTAGGAAGTACAGTCAAGGGAAAGGACTCCTATCCACAAGGAGTCTAAGAATAGAAAGAAGGAGCATCATAAGAAGAAGCACCACAAACAGAAAACAATCAAGTCACGTGACAAAGATGTAAAATTTGACACCTACAACGGATAGCGTAATAATGACAAAGCTTTGGCTTTCATCCGCCAATTTGAAGTTGCATTTGGAGAAGGGAACTTTAAGGAAAGGTCTAAGCTTCGCCATGTCAGTATGTACCTAAAAGGCACCGCCAGCAGTTGGTGGCTGACCCTAATCCTAGAAAAACACAAGCCCCAAGATTAGACTACTTTCAAGAAGTTCTATGCACAATTCCTTCCTCCAGACTATGAGGAAGAAGTAAAGAAAGAATGGGATCGACTCTTACACTCAGAGAACAAAACTGTTGCACGTTATGTGGATAGGTTTTGAGACGTTCTCTTGAAAGTCACCCCATTCAAGAAGATTGAAGATTCGGAGAAGATGCGCAAGTTTGAAGCACGATTGCATGAAGCCTTGCAAAAGGCTATGAAGCTTTATCCTCAAGAACTTGTAGATACTTATGGAATCAGCTCGCATAGTTGATGGTATACATGACAAGGGTACTCCCAAGAAGATGGAGCAAAGCACCTATCATACCAAGCAAAAGGCTCTCCATGAACAACCTACTTCTACTTCTTCTCAAAAGAAGAAAAGAACCGCCTCCGATGCAGAAGCAAAGCCAATTGAGCCCAAGAAAGGGAAATACCTCTCTCTTGCTGAATTGAGACCCTACATCAACGAAGGCAGATGCTTCAAGTGTCAACAAATTGGACATACGAAGGGTGATTGCCCTACCAAAACCCCGCAACCACCTTCTTCCAATGCAGTCCGAGATGTACAAGGGAATACAACCAAGGATGGAAAAGAAAGAGCTCTTCTCAAAGCATGGGGTAGCATCAACAACCAACGGGCTCTTATTTTGCTCGATCCCAGCAATACAGACAATTTCATCTCTACAAAGCTAGTTGATGATCTAAATCTACAGCCTAACCGTTTTGGAGTTTCTATTCAAGCATCCTCTGCTTTCAAAGGGCAAAACTCCAACTCTACTCCAATTATAGGGAAGCTGAATTTAAAGGTCGGTAACTACAAAAATCAAGAGTCTTTCTTACTAGCTTCACTTGAAGCGTGTGATGTCATCTTGGGAATGCCTTGGCACTACAAGATGCATCCCATTCCTAACTATGTACAGAAAACTTTATCCTTTGATCATAAAGGAAAGCAATATATTTTACTTGCGGATGCAGGTGATTGGCGTATCCCCATCGCCAATCACATTGCAATCAAGAAAGTAATGAAAAAGTGTGTTTCAGCGTATTTAATTTTTGTAAGAAAGAGAGATATGTTTGCTTCACAACTTTCTTCCTCTTTAGAGCAAAAAAGGATTAAGTTACTGGTAAGTTTTGAAGATTGTTTTACAGATGAACTCCCACCTTCTCGACCCGAGGATCATACAATTGATTTGATCCCAAGAAGTTCTCCTCCAAATCAGCCCTTTTATACAATCGGTTTAATGCAGCAAGAGGAGATCCTCAAGCAGGTTAAGGAACTTTTGGAGAAGGGCTTAATAAGACCTAGTATTTCTCCATATTGTTCACCTATCTTGTTAGTACTAAAAAAGGATGGCACATTCCGTATGTGTATAGACTATAGATCTTTAAACAAGATCACAATCAAGAATCGATTCCCAATCCCTCAGATTGATGACATTCTTGATAAGCTACAAGGAGCAAGTGTCTTTAGTCGTATAGACTTGAAGAGCGTGTCACATGACACATCCAACCCTATGTGTCCGTGGACAAGCTACAGTATGACCAGGGTTCAGTTTCATCAAATCAGTCTAGAATAGGAAGTGATCTGGCACTTTTATGAGTCTGTTCGCAGACCGTGCATGTCCAGACACTTAGATTAGAAGCATATCCTCTGGTTGCACACAGCATGATCATAAGCATTTCCATCAGAATCCATCAAGGGAATTTTCCAGTGCATTAAACCTAATTTCCCTATTTTTGACATTTTTCACTTATTTATTAAGTGACTTTGTTGGGAACTAGGTAGGGCAATTTTGCTAGGATAATATATAAGCAAACCAAAGCTAGCACTATCTGGCAGAAGGAGGAGGAGAGCATCAGCCACTCAAGTGCAACAGGCCTCTGGAGACCCTTCTCAGCAAGACGATCCCCCCCACCAACCTTGCGTTTTTGGAGCCAAGAAGGCCAACGTTTTGCAGCACTTCCATCAGCGTTTTCAGCCTTGCATAGCCGCTTTCCAACCAGCAAATTCAGCGAGAAGCAAGGCCCTGTGAAAGGGCGGTGGTAATGCGTGTGCTAGTCTCCACCCAACCGTGCTATCTTATAGCCTCCCCCTAGCGTACACACTGTCCGGCCGTGCTGGTGGCCTTGCCAATAGGACCCATGTCCTTACATTACCCTCCCCTTGGAGAATCGTTTTCGTCCTCGAAAACGAACGTAGGAAAACGTTTCTTTAAGTGCGGAGACATTCTCCCATGTAGAACCTTCTTCAGATCTATCTAGCCATTTTACCAACACTCGTCGTCTGATATGATGTCTGGTGCGAAGCTCATGAGAATCCAAAATCTTTTCGGACTCATGAGGAATGCTTGGCGGTGCGATAAGGTCAACCAACACACCTGTGTCAATGACATTATCATTCTGTCCTAGCTGTTTTCGTAAACGGCTAACATGAAAAACAGGATGAACTCGTGAGTGCTCTGGAAGAGCTAACTTATAGGCCACTTGACCTATACGTTTGAGAATGGTAAACGGTCCACAATAACGTGGTGAAAGTTTAGCAACTTTTCCCGTCTTCAGACTTTTTGAATGCTCCGGAACTTTGAGGAAAACCTTATCTCCTTCTTCGAAAATAGCAAGACGTCGATGCTCATCTACGTACTTCTTATATCGATCTTGATCTTGCTTAACATTCTGTCGAGCAACTCGAAGCATGTCAAAATGGTCTTGGAGAAAATCCTTCGCTTGTTGTATCTTCTCCTTAGCCAACCGCACCATAACGGGTGATCTAGGATGAAATCCATACAAAAGCATAAATGGACTAAACCTTGTAGTCACATGCTTTGAACTATTATAAGCAAATTCCAACATAGGTAAATAGTCTTCCCAATTGGTTTGTTTCTTGCTAACGTATGCTCGTAGCATATCCTCTAGCACTTGATTAACTCTTTCTGTTTGACCATCCGTTTCTGGATGATAAGTTGTACTTAGATTAAGTTTAGTTTCCAACTTTTGGAACACAGCTCTCCAAAAGTGATTATCGAACTTTCGATCTCTATCACTAATGATACTAGCTAGAAGACCGTAGAGTTTATATATGTGCTCTACATATAGTCGTGCTAATTCCGGTGTCTTAACCGTAGTCCTAGTGGGAATGAATCGACCCATATTTGTGAGACGGTCTACAATTACCCAAATGGCATCATGGCCACGATTTGTAGTAGGTAGTCCTACTACAAAATCCATAGAGATACTCTCCGACTTACCTTGTGGAATCTCTAAAGGATGTAAAAGGCCACCTACCTCGAGGCGCTCTGCCTTATTAACTTGGCACTGTTGACAGTTTAGTACGTACTCTTGAACATCATGATGTAAGCCCGGCCAATAAAGTGCCGTCGAACTAAGGCATACGCCTTACGAATACCTGGATGACCAGCACTTGGACTATTGTGACACTCAAATAAGATTTGGCGCCTAGTGTCTGAGTCCTTTGGCACACATACTCTACCTTTGTGGAGTAAGTAGCCATCATCAATGGAAAAATTCTTCCATCACTTAAGCTCTTCCTGAGTAGGGGTGGAGCTCTGTGTGTTGGAGTTTCTATCTGCGCGTGCAGAGACATGTTGATCTGGCTGTTCAGAGACATGTGAGTGGGAACTCTTTTTAAAACTGCACTCCACACTTTAGCATATGATTAATCTTGTGCACACTTGCCACGTAATGACTCCAAAAATCCACTCTTTAGTTCCGTGAAAGCAAGTGAATTAATAAGAGGCATCCGACTTAGTGCATCCGCTACTACATTATATCGCCCCTTGCGATATCGTAGCTTACAATCATAATCTTGAAGGATTTCTGTCCATCTAGCTTTACGGCCCTTCAAGTCTGTTTGAGTAGTAAACCATTTGATACTCTCATGGTTAAAAACTACTTCAAACTCGGCACCATATAAATAGTGTCGCCACTTTCGTAAAGCGTGAATTATGGCATACAGCTCTCTCTCATAGAAAAAATTATTCTGTTGAGCTCTATCTAACTTTTTACTTTCAAAGGCTATAGGTCTTCCCTCCTGGAGAAGTACCGCACCAATGGCTTTATCACTAGCATCAGTCTCTACCACAAACGGCTTAAGTGGGTCGACAATTGCTAGGATGGGAGCAGTGGCTATAGCTACCTTGAGCTGTTCGAAACTGCGTTTTTGGGCTTCTTCCCAAGAGAAGGTCTTACCTTTTGCTTTAAGTTGATCCGTCATAGGAACAGTGATTTTAGCATAGTCACGGATATATTGTCGATAAAATCCAGCCATGCCTAAAAATAGTTGAAGCTCATCAACCGTGTTGGGATGTGGCCATCGAAGAATGGCAGCGACCTTGTCAGTGTCCATCTTGATGCCAGAATAAAAGATCACATGACCAAGGTAATGTATCTCTGTTTTAAAGAAATCGCACTTGCTTTGATTAGCATACAGCGCGTGAGCTCGCAGCTGTTCAAACACTAATCGTAAGTGTTCTATGTGTTCATCTTCAGTCTTACTGTAAATGAGAATGTCATCAAGGAAAACCACAACAAATTTTTCAAGAGAGGGACGTAAGACACTATCCATGAGTGTCATAAATGTAGCTGGAGCATTGGTTAGACCAAAAGGCATAACCAAAAATTCAAAATGCCCGAATTGTGTTCTAAAGGCAGTTTTGGAGATATCTTGCAGTAGGATACGTACCTGGTGGTATCCTGAACGAAGATATAACTTTGTATAGTATCTTGCCCCGTGGAGTTGATCAAACAACTCATCCACTCGAAGCAGAGAATACTTGTTCTTGATGGTTATCACATTTAATCCGCGATAATCTACGCACATGCGCATAGTACCATCTTTCTTTTTTACCAATAGAATTGGTGATGCCCAAGGCGAAGTGCTAGGTCTAATGAAACCACGAGCGAGGTACTCAGTCAACTGACTCTCAACCTCCTTGGCTTCTTTAGCACTCATACGATAAGGTGGTTTACTCACCGGTTTAGTGTCTGGCAAGACATCTATGCCATGTTGCACATCACGTGTAGGGGGTAAACCCGGTGGTAAATCACTTGAGAACACATCACTATACTCCGTGAGTAAGTGAGTCAGCTTTTGCCATGCAAAAGGAAACTAAACTAGAGTTACGCTAGGATGGAGAATCTTGTAATTCATGTAATGTTTGTTTTACAACAGTTGCACGTTGCTCTGTAGAATTAAAATTGAGAGCACTTTGCTCGTTAGATTTGTTAACACTTTGTTTATCAGTAGAATTCATTGCACTTTGCTCTTGAGAATTCACAAGACTTGGAGACAAGCAATAACACAAAAAGACTTCATCTATTAAATTTGCTTTCTACAAAATAGAAATCTCGGCTGTACATATAAGAGGTGCAGATGGTATATTTTTCTCACCAAGCAAAAGCACATGTTTACCATTGGCCATAAAGGATAAGGAGTTAAGTTCATAACTAGTGTGCAATGTGTTTCCTAAACCATGCAGCCACTCCCGTCCTAAAACCTCGCCTTGCGGGGGAAGGCTTTTCTTCACTTTGAAGCTACCTCCTTGAGGAAAAAAGAATTTTTAGAGGAAAACTTGCCTTCCTCCAAGAAGTGAAAAGGAAGGGTGAAACTACTTCCTTGAAGTTTGAAGCTTTCCCTTTCCTTATAGTTTCCTTTCAACACAAGTAGACTATCTTTCCTTGTTATACACAACAAGGGCCAATAGCTAGATGGTAAAGTGTTTGCCTCTTACCCTCGTGGGGTGGTTCAACCCTCCTTCATGCAAGGGTTAAGCAGGCCTTCCTACGCGTGCAGCCAACGGAAGCCTTGGGAGCCTCGGTGCCGTCAAGTTGCCGGTCGAGTTTGCCTTGGTCGCCCGCCTTCGTCGTACGCTATGGAGGGCATAGCTAGAGCTGCCGCGGTCCACGCGCTGCTCGCACAGAAAATTGTGTCTGCCTTCTTTTTGCTGCACAACGGAGACGTCGCTGTCTGCGGAATGTGGGAGGAAAGCAGGGCGTCGCACGCATATGCAAGCCGCTTTTAGCCTCCTCTCAAAAATAGCTCGAATACCAGTAAAAGGGCGGTGGTAATGCGTGCTAGTCTCCACCCAACCGTGCTATCTTATAGCCTCCCCCTAGCGTACACACTGTCTGGCCATGCCGGTGGCCTTGCCCAAAGGACCCATGTCCTTACACCCCCTGCAGATAGCGTTTCTAACCATTGGTACAGCGTTATAGCAGCCAGCCTATCCAACGTTTTGAAAGCACCAGCACGTAGCGTTTTCTGCAGCACTACCTCAGCAACACACAAGCCTTTTTTATCAGCCCTTAGCCCAGCGTTTCCAAGACCTGCATCTAGCGTTTTCAAGCCAAGCTACTCAGCATTTTGGCAGCCTAAGACTTCAGCGTTTTTCTACCTGCTGTACAACGTTTTCAAGCCCTTGAACCAGCGTCTTTAGCAGTGGTTGCAGTAGCCAATTCAACAAGGAAACCCAGCAAAACAGCAAGCCTTCAGTAGCGTTTTTGCACAGCCTATGACCAGCGTTTGTGGCAGTCCGAACCAGCACTTTACATCAGCAAATTCAGCCAAAGCAGATAAGAAGGGACAGCCCGACAAGAGTCAGCATCGAAACACTCAGTTTTCAGCCATAGTCTCGTCCTCGTCGTCAACACTGTCGACATCAACATAGCCATTAGACTTACATCAGCATCATAGGATCAAATTGTGCAATCAATAGTAGACCACTCTCGCCATCGAGAGTGGGGCCAAGGTTTGACAACATCTCCGGTGTCGTATTCTCTTCTCTCTCTATATCTCAATCTCATGCACTTTCACGCACAGTGTCCATTTACTTTGTTTGTGTCCTTTGCACTCTCTCATTAAAGAACGGAAGGCTCTCCCTTCCCTAAGAAAAAGGAACCTTGAGCACAGTTCGGAGCACTCATCTTGAGCAAAGTTGAACATTCAATCCACTGCAACTTACATTGGTATCAGAGCTTTGGCAATGTTCCGTATCACTCAAGGAAAGAACCACAAGAATCACAAGAATTTTTTTTGCTTGTTGCGGTCGCACGTAACCCAAGTCCTCTTGGGCGTGTCAATTCCTAATCGTGTTTTGGAAGAGTGACAGGAAACCCAAGAAAGAAGGGCTTGTCCAGCCTCCCCTTGTGCCTCTTTTCACTCATTGAGAGCGGACCGTGCACTTAGCGGCCGGCCAATCGACGTGAGATGGGAAAAAGCAACCTTGGTGTGAGCGCAAGGCCGCCAAGAGGTGCGCCCACGGAAAAGAGTATAACTCGGGTGAAGAGAAGTTCCTTCTCTAACACAGATTGCAAGCGAAAGAAGAACCTCAAGACCCTCAAGAACCCCAAGAACCCAAGACCCACAAGAACCCAAGTTCCTCGTGAACTTAAGAACCAAAGAACACAATGTATGGTCATCACCCGAAGCGGAATGGATACTTCGCATGGAGGTGATCAGCATGAAAGTAGTGAAGAAGAATTTCGTCACCGTGGAGGTTTTCCTGACCCTCCCCCTTCGCCGTCAACACCTAGGATTGCACCAAATCCTATGGAGGCCTTGGTGAAATCAATAATGGAGATGATGGCACGACAAGAAGCGACTCGCATTGCCTTGGAACGCGAGCGCGATGAACGAAAAGAAAGAAAGACGGCTATTGAGCGTGAGCGTGAGCAAACGCGCTTGGAAGCCGAAGCAAGACGAGCGGCCTTGGAGGCCGATCGTGAGGTTCACAGGGACCTCCGCACTCAAGAATTGGTTCGACAGGTTCTTGCCTCGAAGTCCGAGCCAACCAAAGATGTTGGTAGTTCCTCACGTGGCGCAAGCCGAGATTCGGACTCCAACAACCCAGTCACAAAGAAGATCCAATTCAGTAAGTATGATGGTAAGGTGGATGCTACGGTAATTCATTCTTGGTTGCATCAATTTAATGCTTATTTTGCGACAACTAAAAAGACAAGAAATAGCAAGGTTTTGACGGCAGCTATGTATCTTGGCGGTGATGCAATCAATTGGTACCACGCATGGCAAAAGGCACAGTTAGTTGCGCACCTAGAGGAAGCCGACAAATTCACGCCTCTTTCCTTCGATTGGGCTGGTTTCCAAGACAAGATCAAGGTGCGGTTTATGCCACCTCAGTACCTCGTACGATTGAAGGACGATTGGCGCGGTCTTAAGAAAAATGATATGCCAGTTATGTCTTTTTCTAATCGTGTTTTGCAGCTAGGTACCCAATTACACAAGTCGGATGATGAGCGCAAAGAGGCATTCCTTTATGGATTGGACGAGTATATCAAGTACGATGTCGAGGTACTCGATCCAATCGATCTCAACAAGGCGGTAGCGATTGCTCTCTCACAGGAGATAAGGCACAACAAGCAAAAGCCTAAGGAGAACAAAACTTCCACAAGTACCTCTCAGAACCCTCAGAAAGGTAAGACCGATAAGAATGGTAAGAACGGTAACTCTTCTAACCAATCTTCCAATAGTCTCTCAGAAAAGAACTCTCAAAGTGAACCCAAGGGTAAGGCTAACACAATTGCTAAACCTAAGCTCACTCCATATGAAAAGGTAGCACAAGGAATTTTAGGAGGATACATTACGTCGGAAGAGCAAAGCACTTATTCTAAGGAAGGTCGTTGTTTTCATTGTCACATTAAGGATCACATAAAAAGAACATGTCCTAAGCTTTACTCTAATGAATCTAAAGAATCCACAGAACCCACTTCCTCTGTCAATGCAATAAATGACAACACGAGTGTGCACCAAGTTTCTCATGACCCTCCCATTGATGAGTCTCTCATTAAATGTTATGGTCATATGACGGGGCAGCGGTTTGTCATATTGTTTGACCCAGGCAGTATGCATGATGTGATTAGTCCCTCTCTTGTTGAGAAAGCCCGCCTAGAGGTTAGTCAGAAATCTCCTCTCGAAGTCTCTGGCTTTGCTCCCGGTATGGACTCTCTCATCACGAAGGAGTGCTTTGATGTGTTGTTTACAATTCAACAAGCTGCTTTTTGTAGAAAATTTTTTGTCTCTCCTCTTTCAGGGTGTGATATGATTTTGGACATTCGATGGTTTCGTGAGCATAACCCCCTCATTGATTGGGCGGAAAATACATTCACTTTCAATGCCAAAAGTGACTCTCCCATTGTCATTCGTGGAGAGCAAGTTGTTCATTCTCCATCTCTCATTTCTAATGTGCAGGCGAAGATTGAACGGATTCAGGAGAAGGAGACTCTCTCGGTCTCGTCTTCTCCAAAGCATAACACACAGGAATTGCATGATTATGATAAGCATGATGAATTGCATGATAATGATGAGCATGATGATTTGGATGATAAAGACAAGCATGAGGATTTGCATGATGATCAAGATGTATTTTCTCACAAGCATGATGATTTTTATGATCAAGACGTGATTGTTCACAAGGATGATGGTTTAATTGTTGCTTTTTCTAGTGAAGCTAACCTCATTGCAGAGACGACCAATCACGAAGAACCGATCTTGGCTCTCGAGCCTAGGTCCAAAGAACCCCCACAGGAAGTACTATGTGTTCAAATGATTAGAGGGTCTCCACACGGTGGGTTTCATAACTCACACTCTCCATAAAAAGGTCTAAGGAGAGAATAAAGGAGGAGAGGATGCGTTACACAAACTTTTGCAAATATGCAAAAGTTTGCATAGTTTGAAAAAGTATAGGCATTTCTAGAGTTTAAATTAGAAACTTAACTATCCCTACCTACTTTAAGGCTGCGTGAGAAAGCGCTATTCAAATTTTTTTGTGAGTTAACAAACTCACCATGCAAAAGCCCTGTTAGTCAGCACGCATTGTTCGAGTGTTTCATTCGTGATCGATTCCTGTATTTTAGTCGTCGTCTTTATGTGATTGCTTTTCCTAAGCATGACATATTGTATGTTGAACACGTTTCACTCATGAATGAGCACGGATGTATGCAGATTATTCATGAAAAGCTGAAAATTATTCATTCAAGGAAGTCACATTCCGCGTCTCTTCCTTGGCACGACACAGTTGTAGAAAGAGCACAAGAAAGTATGATCACCAAGCATGGGCATTTCGTTGTGAATTGCCACAGTTGATTGATTTAGATCAGCAAGACAAGATTCGATCTCATTGTTTGTGTATGTGTGGTGAACGGTTTGACACTCCGTCTATTTGTTCATCTACATTGCATGCACAATCTTTTGAGAAGACGAGATTTTTTCCAATCACTCTACATGGAATAGGTATGTTCATGTTTTTGTGTTGGAAGTGGTTTCAGGAATTTTCAGCCATGGAGATTCTTGAAGAAGGTGGACCTACGTCTATAGACAAAGTTGAAGCATTGAAGGAGCTATCAATGACTTTGTGTCGCTTTCGGCGCGGCCCAAAGAAGCAAGTGTTGCAGATCTCTATGAAGTTCAAGCATCGCACGACCCACACCTCAAAGTGGGCCGGCGAGGAGTCTTTTCGAGGATTCCGGATGTTGTTGGCGATCTCCATCGTTGCCATACAGTTCGGTATCAGTACATCACTTTGAAAAGGAGGGGATGTCACGTGACACATCCAACCCTATGTGTCCGCGGACAAGCTACAGCATGACCAGGGTTCAGTTCCGTCAAGTTGGTCTAGAATAGGAAGTGATCTGGCACTTTTGTGAGTCTGTTCGCAAACCGTGCATGTCTAGACACTTAGATTAGATGCATATCCTCTGGTTGCACACAGCATTCCCATCAAAATCCATCAGAATCCATCAAGGGAATTTTCCAGTGCATTAAACCGAATTTCCCTATTTTTGACATTTTTCACTTATTTATTAAGTGACTTTTGTTGGGAACTAGGTAGGGCAATTTTGCTAAGATAATATATAAGCAAACCAAAGCTAGCACTATTTGGCAGAAGAAGAAGAAGAGCATCAGGCACTCAAGTGCAGCAGGCCTCTAGAGACCCTTCTCAGCAAGACGATCCCCCCCACCAACCTAGCGTTTTTGGAGCCTAGAAGGCCAGCGTTTTCAGCACTGCCATCAACGTTTTCAGCCTTGCATAAGAGCTTTCCAACCAACAGATTCAGCGAGAAGCAAGGCCCTGCAGATAGCGTTTCCAACCATTGGTACAGCGTTACAGCAGCCAGCATATCCAGCGTTTTGAAAGCACCAGCAGGCAGCGTTTTCTTCAGCACTACCTCAACAACAGACCAGCGTTTTTTATCAGCCCTTAGCCTGGCGTTTCCAAGACCTACATCTAGCGTTTTCAAGCCAAACTACTCAGCGTTTTGGCAGCCTAAGACTTCAGCGTTTTTCTACCTGCTGTACAGCGTTTTCAGTCTTCGCAAACCTTTCGAGGTCTTCTGCAATGCATCTGGAGATTGTGTGGTAGCAATTTTGAACCAAGAGGGTCACGCCATAGCCTACGAAAGCCGACACCTTAGAGATGCAAAGTTGCATGCTTCCATTTATGAGAAAGAGCTAATGGCAGTAATTCATGCTCTTTCCATTTGGAAACATTATCTGTTAGGAGTTGATTTTATAATCAAGACAGATCATCAGAGTCTTCCCCACTTTCTCACACAGAGAAAGTTATCAAAAAAAGCAGATGAGATGGCTAACTTTCTTTCAATGTTCCATTTTCAGATCTTACACACCTCTGGAACAAAGAATGCGGTTGCAGATGCCCTTTCCAAGCATCCAAAGATCAATGAAATGACAACTATTTATCATGAGGAACTAGAATCTCTCAGTGAGATGTATCCTCAAGATCCAGACTTCGCTACAATCTGGACAAATCTTCAAGCTAGTCACTCCAGGCCACCTTATTCCATTAGGGATAATACACTATATCATCAACAAGCAATATGTATAGCTCAGCCCTTAAGACAGAAGGTGATGGATGAAGCACACAATTCTCCCTATGCCGAGCATTGGGGAATTGCTGCTACCACTAGTGCTCTTGAAAGATATTTCTTTTGGCCAACACTCAAGGCGAACATTGAAAAATATGTACGCGAGTGTTTAGCATGCCAAAAAGCGAAATATGATCGACGTAAAGTTTATGGCAAGCTCCCTGTGCCTAACACGCCATGGGAAAGTATTGCCATGGATTTTATTACGGATCTTCCTAGCTCCAAGAATGGAAATGATGCAATTTGGACTATAATAGACAGATTTAGTAAGCAAGCACATTTCCTTCCAGTTAAGAAGATAATCAAAGCTGATCACATGGCTAGAATATTTCTAGCTCAATTTTTTAAACATCATGGATTGCCAAAGACTCTGTTAGCGATAGAGATCCTCGCATAACTAGTCTATTTTGGCAAGCATTATTCAAGAATTTGGGAACTAAGCTTGATTTTTCATCAGCTTATCATCCTCAACCAGATGGTCAAAGCGATTGTTTTAGATCTTCTGAAGTGCTATGTTTCAGAAAGACAATCCGAATGGAAACAATACTTATCCTTAGTTGAGTTTGAATATAATAATAGCATACATTCCTCAACTGGTAAATCTCCCTTCGAAATTATTTATGGGAAACCACTCTTACTTCCTATTATGGTTACCCAAGAAAACATATTTGCCGCAGACGAATTTGTGCGCGATATTGATACCGCCTAGAAGCAAGTAAAGCAAGCGATTCTTCGTACTCAAAAGCAGCAGAAGAGAAAAGAAGACAAGCACAAAAGAAATCTCAATCTTGCGAAAGGACAATACGTCCTACTTAAGTTTGAGAAAGCTAGATTGAAAAAGCAAGTCGGAAAAGGGAAGGTTGTAAAACTTTCCCATCGATTTTACGGCCCTTTCAAGATAACAAATAAAGTCAATGAAGTGGCTTTTAGATTGGATTTGCCTTCTCATTGGCGCATCCATGCTTTTCATGTAAGTCTCCTCCGACAATATGTTGGTCCTCCTCCAGTGGCTCCAGTACAAGAAGATCCTCCAGAAGTCGAAGAGATTGAGGAAATCCTTCTATTAGAGCAGATAATACACCACTCCGAGAGAACTAAAGTCCAGGAGACTACATCGAAAATATTTAGTCAAGTTCAAGAATTATACCCCTTAGATGCAAAGTGGATGACTGCGTCCTATCTGAAGGACTACCCAGACATCTTGCACAGTTATATTGATGCTCTACAATTGAGGTCAACTCTTTAAAACCAAGAGGGATGTAACATTGTCAGACTTTGTAAATAATTAATTTTATTTACGAGAAAATAATTATCTAATTAGTTGTGTGCACATCAGAATAGAACTAGCAGTTCTAGGCCCTCAGGTGCGCCCAAACTTGGGCCAGAGCATCTCAGGGAGACCCTAGCAGAAAATACCCTAAAGCCCTAGTGATTGGGAAATCGGGTCTTCAATAAGGGGTAGACAGTAGCCTCAGATTTCAGGCTCAGAAAATTACGCGCGTCAGTGCGAGCACAGGAATGAGATTGGGTTCTTAGAACATTAATCCTAAGGCCTGGATTATTTGTAAGGCCTTAAGATAAGTCAGTTAAACTAATATTAATTATTTTTGTGCCGGACCAAATGACCAGACAAGTGTGAACAGGTAATGCCAGAGCAATGCCGTACCGGCATTGTGCTGGGGAGCAGCTAACGTTTTTATTAGTAGTAACCATGTGTGCAGTTGTGAGTTAATTTGCACATTTTATTGATAGCCTAGAAACTTTTTAAATGTGAAAGTTGAATGGTTTCAAAGATTATTAAGTTTAAGTGTGCTACTTGACACACTTACGAATCCAAAGTGACTCTCACTCTCACTCACCCTCCCTCCCTCGTCCTCTAGCGCCCCCTCTTATGGCTGGCTATTTAGGAGCACCCCCTCCCCCTCTTCACAGGTTGGCAGTGCACCTACCCCCCCTAAAGTGAGCGTGCTCTACGCACCACAGCTCTCTATTGAAGCTAGAGAATTGGTCCTTGTGGTGTATGTGGAGACTTTGAGCTCCCATCACCTAGAAGTTAGAACAAGGTTTCTCTTGATCATAGGCTGTTGTGGGAGAAGATTCATCGCGAAAAGTAGAAGGAAACTCTCTTTCTTTCACGCCTAGCTACCGCAAATTCTCTGTTTTCAGCCCCTAATCACCTCTATTAGGGTGAATTTCAGCAAAGTACTCATAGAATCTAGTTCTTCTCTACCTATACTACGCGTACACAAAGTTTGGTGCGATTCGATCGCGAAAAAGGTCTCTATTTTGGCATTGGAACGTACTCAGGTAACATTTCCCAGTTGTGTGCAGAAAAATACAGCAAGCATGTGTGCGTGCATTTTGTGTGTTTCTCCCTTGTTTTTATTGCAGGAATGATTATGCACACAGGGACATAGTTAGCGGAAGGTAGACTCTCATTTACGAGAGCTTCCCTGGAGTTTTGTGGAAGATAGAATCTCGCTTACGAGAGCTTTCCAAAATCTCACAGCAGAAGGAAAAACCTCTCAGTAGTCAGAGAGTAGTTTTCTCACTCTCTCAGTCAGAAGCAGAAAAGAAAGAATAGAGGTTTTCTCACTCTCTCAGTCAGAAGCAGAAAAGAAAGAATAGAGGACGGGCTTTTGCCCCGTTCCTATGCTTATAAAGATTCTCCCTTAGTAATAAAGATATTCTCTTTAGGGGACCAGCCCATCTTCTCCTCCCCAATGAAGTCTCTCTCTCTCTCTCTCTCTCTCTCTCTCTCTCTCTCTCTCTCTCTCTCTCTCTCTCTCTCTCTCTCTCTCTCGTATTTGAAGTGTAATTAAAAAGTCAGTTTACACTTCCGTATCTTTGTGACAGCCAGGTACTGGTACTCAACTATGGGAACACTCCCGAGTGCCTACGCCTAGCAAACATTGGTTGTGCTCATGGTCAGTCACAAAGTATACAACTAGTCTAAAGTGCTTGGACATGCAAGTCTCGCATACATGCTCACAAGGGTGACAGGGCCCAGAACACTTCCTAAGTTGTCCTAAATCCTAGCACTAGGAGTTAGCTTGTCCACATGCACATAGGGTTAGAAGTGCACGTGACATGGGTCCACAATCAAGTTTTGCACCATCTTCGGTGTTAGACAAAAAGAAAACCCTACAGTTCCTACAACAATTTGACAACACTCGACAATTACACTGAGGAATCTAAGATTACTCGGGTTGCAGCTTTTCCGAAGTACAATGTTATGCAATGGTGGAGTTCTTCACCTACAAAACCTCATGCTGCAAGGACATGGCAAGCCTTCAAGATAATTTTTACAAACAATTACCGCACATCTCTCTTCGAAGCACAATTTCTTCCATATTGGGAAAATTTTAAAATGGTCTCCAGCAACACCTTAGACGATTATAATCAAAGATTTTGGGATGTGTATCTGCCATTCTCGCTATGATTTGCAACTTCTCTATCACGTGCACATCTAGGGTTTAGGACAACCTAGGAAGTGTTATGGCACCTTGTGAACCTGTACGCAAGACGTGCATGTCCGGGCACTTTAGATTAGTTGCATACCCTCCGATTGCACATGAGCACAACCAATGTCTACTAGGTGTAGGCACTGGGGAGTTTTCCCATACAGCACGATTAGTACCAAGCCTAGGTAATAACTGCATATGAAGCACCTCTTACAATGAGTTTGATAGCCTATTTATAAGTGGGACTTTTCAGCCAGCATTATTAAAAAGTTGTGAGGCTCCAGCATAACTATGCTCGGCCCAACCTTTTTGACCTATATAGGTGACTCTGAGGCCCAAGGGTCACCTCTCTAGACATTAAAAACCCGCAGTACAAGTACCCATAGCGTCTCAATGACCCTGACGTTTTTGCAACCACTAGCGTTTTCCTCATCGGGTCAACCAACATTTTCAGCCTACTATTGCTAGATCCCTCGGTACCCCAGCATCGGCCCTACCGTTTTCAGTTTTCAGCCCTTAGCCTCGCAGATCCAATCATCTACCGCAAGGATCCGATCAACATCTCAGCATCTGGATCCAATGTATCAGCATTTGTGCAATCTAAAGCAAATACCTCTCTAGAGATAGAGAGGGCGGCCCTTGGAGGAGGATTTGGGACACCATTTGGTGTTATTCTTCTCTCCCTATCACTCATAGAACCATCACTCACGATATCATTCTCCTCTCTCTCTCGTCTATTGCACATCTCTCTCATCAAGTAAAAGGAACCTTGAGTATGCACTGAGCACACATCCTGAGCATTCACCATCACTTCCGCTGCACATGACATTCTCTCTAGTGTGAGTAGTAGCACTGGAAAGCTTCGGCCTCTGCTAAAGGGATCCCGATACGTAATCTAAGAAGAGCTTGAAGGATTGCCACATCCTCAAATCGGGCTAAGACTCTTTGGGAGTGGTGAGCTTTGGCTCTCAAGATGTAGTTTAAGAAGAGGATTCTCCCAAGTACCATCAAGTTTGAGATTGGAATGAAGCTTGCATTTTGTCATAAATGGGAGCACACACGAATAATCAACAAGCTGAAAATAAATAAACTTTCGACCAAAAGAGACAAGGGAGAAGATCGACACAATATTTGGGACCAGAAGATGGGCTCGTCCCCCCCCCCCCCCCCCCCCCCTAAAGAGAATCTTTATTAGAGAGAAACTTTTTTACAAGCACAAGAAGCAGAGTGACCACTCCGTTTTCAATTCCTTCCCGTGCGGAATATTCCAGAGAAACGAGCTCTCAATTTCATTTTCGTATGTACCTAATGTGTGGAGCCCTACAGACCATTCTTGATTTTGTTTTCGAAATCCCTGAGCATAGACCGAGGCCTCCTAGCTCCTTCTTTGTGACTAAATACCTGCAAAAACAACATGAAACAACTCCTATAGCGAATTCACAATCGGTACCTATCACCCGGAATGAGAAAACCGACCTTCGGGCACTAGCTTCGCATGACCACTTGCAAATTCCCGGTGGAGGTGCTCCTTGCTGCTAACGCTGGTGAAACTGGGAGGCTAAGAGAGAGCGTGGGCTGTTTTTACAGGCATTCATACCCAACAAGAATAGCCAGTGCAGTGCCGGCCAAAATAACTTCAGAAGGTAGCACTAGGCGAGGAGGGAGGCTGGCGGTAGTTTATAGCCAACGCTTGTTATTTTTCCACGGAACCTTGTTTTATTTTAAGCACGGGCTGCCCACTTATTAAGTGGGCGGCCAGTCAATGTTTTAAAATATGTGAACCTGTTTAAAAACTCGATAAAACTCAATGGGCTGAAAATTGATGCTACAGAGACACGTTCCAAGCATCCCCGGTCGCAATTCTCATACACAAATGCTATGCACACACAGACTCCTCTCGGAAAAGCATCCACTTTTCCAAAAAAACACTTAAAAATATTCTGCTTCATGAAAAAGCTTCTCAGAAACCATCTTTCTTCTTGTGCTTGCAGCTTTACGCGTATTTCTTTTTCCAAATTGGATTTCCTGCCAAACCAATGGAATATTCCCTTTCCAATGCTCATGTCACCCATCATGTGACGCATCAGGAACATCCGTTTCCACGTCTCTCCTACCGAACTAACAATACAACCCCTTCGCGATGCTTAATGTCACCCATCATATGACACATCAAAGTTGTCCGTTCCTCATGGCTTTTAATAATCCCAGTAAATCTGCGGTTCCTAACCTTTACGGTTGAAGTCCACACAGTTAAATATCCTAATTTCAATAGATTGAAATTACTCAAAAAAATAAGAAAATAGTCCATTTAGCAATATCCCTCTGGCTTCTAAACAATTGTCCTCAACTATAGTGCTTGTACATATCCTTCCAGAATCTCGGGATAAGATGTTGATTCTTGCTGGATCATCCACACAGCATCTAAAGTAGAATAATTCTTGAAATTTACCAAATACTTTCATGTAATCTTTCCGGACTTGAGTAACTGTTAACCGCTCCTGATGATAAATAATTTGCTCCGGTTGAAGTATTTCTTCTGTTTCCTCAACCTTGAGAGATTCCTCAGCAATAGACCGACTTGGAGGCGGTCCCACATATGGCCGGAGTAAACTAACATGAAAAGCATTATGGATCCTCCAATTATGCGGTAGCTCTAAAAGGAATGTCACATCGTTCACTTGGTCAATTATCTTAAATGGCCCATAAAAAGTTTTACCACTTTGAACTTTCCCTTTATGAGTCGCTTCTTTCTTTAGTCTTGCCTTCTCAAACTTGAGTAAGACCAATTGATCGACTATTAAGTCCAGATTCCTTTTGTGCTTGTCTGCAGCTTTCTTATGTTTTTCCTTAAGAGCTCAAAATTGCTCTCTTAACTTGCCCGTAGGCCATGTCCAAATCCCGGACAAACTCATCCACTGCAAAAATCTTATCCTTACTCAAAAGGATTGGTGGAAGTAGAGGCTTACCATAAAGAAAGGGCACTTTCCCTGTAGATGAATGTACGGTATTGTTATATGGGTACTCAACAAGGGAAAAATACTTCTCCCAATCAGACTGTCTGTCCGACATAGAAGATTTCAACATATCCAACACTATGGAGGGCAATCTCACTCTACCCATCTGTTTGAGGATGATATGCAGAAGAAAAACTAAACTTCGTGCCAAGGTTATCAAACAAAGCATGCCACAAATTTCATGTCATGCAAGGATCTCGATCACTCACAATAGACTTAGGCATCCCATGATGCTTAAAAATCTTTGCTAGAAAAATCCTAGCCATATCATCTGCTTTGATCGTTTTCCTTATTGGAATAAAGTGAGTTTGCTTGCTAAATCTATCCACATGGTCCAGATCGCATCATTTCCAGATCGCATCATTTCCATCTGAGTCTTTGGGAGATCCATGATAAAATCCATGGCAATACTCTCCCATGATTTGATCAGGCACAGGCAAAGGTTGAAGTAACCCAGGCATCTTATGCCGATCGTACTTTACTTTTTGGAAAACCAAGCATTCCCTGATATACTGATCGATGTCTGTTTTATGGCTTGGCTTAAAGAAATATCTTTCCAATGCTAAGGTTGTAGGGAGGATACCCCAGTGACCCGCATAGGGTGAAGCACGCGCTTCTTCCATAATTTTCTTCCTCAATGGCACCGCCACGCAAATTGCGTGGTGGTTGTAGAGGTAACCATCCCAACTGGAATAGAGATATTCATCTCTCCGTTCTGTAACTTGCTACAAATGAATGAGAAGCCTAGGTCGTTTGGATACAAATCCAGAAGTGATTATGGTTCATGGTGATATAGAGAAGTTACTACATTCATCCTAGTAGGCCGTCTAGACAATGCATAGGCAACCACATTCTTACTCTTAGCCGCAAAGATCCAAATCGTACAAGATTGGCCAACTCCCACTACGGTACATGATATGCGTAGCTTTTTGGGATTGTGTTCCTATTATTGGCGGTTTATCGGAGGCTTTGCTCAAGTAGCAAGACCACTCCATGACCTAGAGGCTAGCAAGGAAGAAGATCCCTTTCAAATAGGGATTCAGACAATAAGGTATCTATTCGCGCACACATGGGGGGGGGGGGGGGGGGGGGGGGGGGGGGGGGGGGACTCGCACCAACACATCTATACCCTATTCACATACAAATTGGCAATGTTTGTATAGCTTTACTGAAAGAGATAAGAGCCTCACCGGTAACTAAAAGGCTTGATTTGGTTGAGTTTTTAAGTGCAATCTTTTGTTCTCCTTATTCAAGCATAAGTGACGAGAAGTATTCTTCAAAATCATGGTCAATGGTGGGAGCTCTTCGCCCCAGTCTTGCCTCTGCATCAAAGCCACAACAGACAATATCAGCTGCCTAGAAGCTCATAAAGTCCGACATTTTCTAAAACTCCACATCCAGAGGAACTCTATTACAACAAATCTTGAAGAGTTTTGAAAGATCTACGTTGAAAAGAGACAAAAACTCCTTTAATGCGTTAAGTTCAGAACTTACCTTCTTCAAGGCTCAGACGCCCAGATGATAATACATAAGACGGACCAAGCTCCTCCGTTTTTCCCTTATGAAGAAACGGGGAATGCAAATCTACCCTGGGTCTAAAATGCCCACTTGTGCTGAAATTATCTAAACCTTCACTTCTTTCTTGAGCTCTTGGTCCTACCAAGCCCTCAGCTCTACTATTGACATTATGAGATGCCGCAAACGATTCCTTAGAAACAGACCCATATTTGTCAGACAATCTCTGCTTTGGCCTGATTTCTTCCGAAAAAGATTTTCTGGTAGCACAAGAAGAACCACTCTCAGATGCCATTGGGAAGAAAGTAAACCCTCTCCTCCGACTTGTACTATGCAATGAACTGTTGCCTTCAAGCCGGTTTTCTCGCAACATAACATCTGACCCAAACGCATCTTTAACCGAAGCCTCATCTATGCTCCACTTGGGGTTCAAGCTACTTTTCTCGCGCCTTGAAATGATATGCGTAGCCTTTCCTGAATAGGAGACTCCTTCAAACTCACGCATGGATACACTACTTGTTCGTGAATAAGTGACCTCACTACATTCAGAAGCTGTCCCCTCACATTTAGAAGCAGCTGCAGAATCGGAAGCTGGCCCTTCACATCTAGAAGCAGCTGAACGATACATCCATTTATCTTTCCGACTTGCTTCAAAAGTTGAGCCTCTGACACTCTTCAAGGCCTCTGTATTATAGCTTTCTGTGTCTGAAGGTGCCTGTGAGTGTGTGAAAACTGAAGGGTTCTTAGAGCTCACCACATTCGTGAACATGGTAGAGTGGCCAACGCACATGCTGCTACTGCAATCTGATGTAACGGCAGCAGAAGCTGAATTCCACATAGACCCGTGTGCTCCATCCACCATACACTCTGGACGAATTGTTGAATCGTTCGCTGAGTCAATGGAAGAGTCTAGCTCAGATTCAGAGATGGACAAAAGCCTCTTTGGAGAAGAAGTGCTGAGATGAAATCCATCTGGGTGGTGCCTTTTCTTACAAGCAATGACTATGTCCCTCGGCATCTCTCTGGATGAAAACCTGTTGTGCCCAAAACACAGAGATGACACTCTCTCTCTCTCTCTCTCTCTCTCTCTCTCTCTCTCTCTCTCTCATCAATCAATCAACAGGAACGGAGACTAGATCCTACACTTAATTAACCAATTCTGCTCCAACTTGCTTGGGGATGGATGACTGTTATCTTGGGTGCGCCATGGAAGTGTTATCCCACCGGCATCGGGTCATCATGCCAATGGGCTTATCGTGGCTTTTAGCTAGAGCAAATGGGCTCTTCTGGCAAGGCGAAAATCGAAACGAAAGGTGCGATCAGGGCGCGTGAGAGACAGAGACGGAGGAGTCAGGACGACGAGAAACGGTGATGAGTTGTGTGCCATTAAAAGGTCGACCAAGTGAGCTTACAAATGAAATGCAGACACAAAGGCAGGCATTCACGTGGCTGGGGGGTGCCCCTGTGTCCGGCCATCTGTGTCCACCGTTTAGGATGTTTCTAGGACGCCCAATTCTAGCCTGAGAAGGCCTTAGTAAAGCATTTAACTCTTGTGAGCACTTGTGGACCATCGCATGAAGCTTGTTGATTAGTGTCGCATGGCACGTTAATGATGGCAACCTTTTTGGCCTGCTAAAGCCTTACAAACAAGGTGGTCTATAGTAGCCGAGGGCACTGCCTTAAAGTAAAAATTAAAATTGTTGGTTCAAAGTGTTATTAAATATGCTTGGCGGTTCATAGTAAATGATATAAATTGTGATCTGGGTTATGGAAGATATGTGGTTTACACTAGTAACTTACTGAAAAGTGTGGCGTAGGAGAGAAAGTATTCAAAGATCTGAACCAATATGACCCACTCCCAAGGTGTTGTATCTTACTCTTGCTGAGAGAATTTCTTGAGAATAGCGTTATTGCATTGTGTCCTAACGTTTGCAACCTTCCCAGCAAGAAGAAAAATACACATTACGAGGGTTACAATCGAAAACCTTTTTCTATCATTTTATGTGTTCACTAAGGTCAACTTTGCGTTGGCTCAACCATGATTCGACCTATGAGCAGAAATTCGCACTGTCACACTGAGTTAACTTTCTTTGAGTAGTTTAAGGCAAGTCTCGTAAGGCGCGAGGTATTGAACTCTTTGAGGGGCCAATTTTTCTAGGAAGGTTTGTTAGAAAGCACAATCAACCTAGATAGAATAGAGAAAATAAGCTAAACTTCTTTACTCTACATCAACAAACCAGACTTCTTTGACAGATCCATAGACAGTTGCCATCATTCTAAAATCAAGAAAAAAAACTGAAGTTGACAATCAAGTTCGTGGCAAGGAACTCGATACACACATGATGGCACTCGCCTTCCTCACAGAATTTTTGTTGATTTCCTTACCATTTTTCTCTTGTAGACACAATCAAAACTTGTAAGGTGCCGCTGGGAATCGAACTTGACACACATCCACCTTAACCACTGGGTTAAGATCCCATTGGCTCTTTCAACATTATTGCTCAAGCATGTCATAGAATTTAGCACATGTATTATTAAATGATACTCGGAAGTAGGAAGGATAAAGCAGAAGCCATGCCTCCTTTTGAGCCACTATTCACTCTTCGACGGATGTCTTGCTTCCCTTTCCAAGAACTATGTACTCATAACCACGTAGTAATGTACAAATCAAGAGGCAGTTCAAAGCTACACAACCAAGGAGACACCTTCGAAGAAATTACCCATCAGCATCATTACAAGTTCCTTGGTAGGGCAGAAGAGGGGTCATGGGGAAAACTTAATGGCGACCCAAAATGATAGTCTTAAGTTTTCAAGTGACTCGGTACAAGTTTGAAAAAACCCATAATGTTAGTCTTCAGATGAGCTCGATGAACATCTGGTTTACAAATCAAAGATACCTGCAAAGAAGAAGAGCTTTGTTAGAATTGGCTATGCATGACTTCAGTATTCTTAAATAAAAGAAGAGAGATTTGAATGCAAATTGTCAAACTAAACGACCATCAACGCAAAAGTACTATGGACGGAACAGATTGTCCATGGTAATGAATTATCATATCAAATGGGCTGGAACTTCTTTCTTATTCACTTGGCTAGGACTGAGCTTTCTTTCTTTCCTTTTTGAACCGGCCTCTTTTGCGAGTTCATCTCGGGAGAAAAATTGGGATTGATGTACGTTAATTATTTCATGGATGATCTACTGGAGATTCAACAGCATCGAGCAAGGTTACTGAGAAAAAGAGAGGCCTACAGACCAGGAGACACACCCAGAGATAGATCTCAATGTTCTTTCATCCATAGAGTGAGCAAAGATGAGAGCAGTCAGAGAGGACTAGGAGAGATATTCTAAGTGATCGAGTAGGCAAGCTGGGGAGATCTAGGAGGCCCAACCGGAGGAGGTTGAAGCATAGGATCACATTCATATTGGCACGACATAAGAGACTCCCTATGTGGATTCTCACCATGGAGGACGTCGGCACAATCATTCACCGGCTGATGTGAACCATCAATGGATTTGATACATACATATCCACAATATGTATTTTGAGACACCTACCCATTTTTTGTATATGTACCCCTCGGCTCATGCTACCCGCCTCTTGCATCTCTATTGGTGTTCTTGTTTAGTATAATTTCTTTCCTTTATCCAAACTTGTATCAGATTCATGGTCATTTTGGCCTGTTAATATAATATTTCATTTCATTACTCTCGTTTGGATCAGCCAGAGAGCAGTGTCTCTCTTCATCTCTAATACCCGCGCACACTTTTCTCTCTCTCCCCCATCCTCCTACCCTCTCACTCTCTCCCTTGCCTTCTCTATCTCGGATCACCAGCCAAAGGCGAATTCCCTCTCCCCTTTTGACAGGTAAAGGTTCTCCCTCTCTCTTTTGTTCTCACACCCTCAATACACACATACACTCTTGTTCACACACCATCACCCTCTTGTTTTCTCTTGCTCTCATAAGCTGCTAAGCAAAAAAACATTTCTCTCTTGTATTCATATCCATACACACACACACTTACTATGCACACACTCTCGCCATCTTACACGCACTCAATATAAAAACACCTAAAACACACAGACACAATGCATACATACACATTCACAATACGCTTTTACCTACAACACACACATGAACACCATGCACTACACGCCCTTACATGTATAAACAAAAAACAACAAACAAGTTTCAACGAACATAATTGACGACAAAGGCGATGGCTAAACACGCCACAAATAAAGCAACTGCACCAAAGGTGTGCATCGAGCACACAGACAACCAACCGGACAATCCCCGGCCACTTCTCCTCAAGCGGCCTTTTGGCTAGTGAGTTGCCAAACAGTTTGTAATTTGTGTAAAAGAAGTGTGTGTGTGTGTGTGTGTGTGTGTGAGAGAGAGAGAGAGAGAGAGAGAGAGAGAGAGAGCACCTGGTCTCTCAGAGGACAATCAAAGCGCCTACAAATTGTTCTCATGCATAGCTGCAGCTCATCGTTCTGTCGAAAAGCGACAGCTGCATCCAAATGTAGCACGCAGCACTCACAAAACCCTCCTGGCGTCAATTTTTAATTAAGAAATACCTCTATGGTAACAAGCATTCACAACAAAAATAGCAATCCAATGCATGCCGTCCACCTAAAAAACATACCCTTACTGGGCAACTCCCAATTGGCCTGAGGCCCTATGGCCATGGCGACAAGAATCCTCCCCATAGACCCTGCCTAACGGCAGTGCCAACAAAGGGAGAAAGGTGTACATTCGCCTACTTTTGCCAAGTATTATCTCTACTTTTGGAAAAGATCGTCGATCCCGGACACGGCTGGACATCCCCTTTAGGTTTTCCAAAGTGAAATGGTTGCATCTACATCGTACACAGGGCATTGGACAGGTGAAGTGCATTTGTTATTGTAAGCTTTGTAAGCCATGCCAACGTTTAATGTTCAAGCTTGTGAGCATGGGATGTGTGTTTGTTAAGCCGTCGAAAACCTTAATGTATGTATGAATCGGCAGGAGCGCTGATTGGAAACGGTGCGACCTTTTGTATCATTATGTTCATGCGGAGTTATACAGTCACGAGCCCTCTACGTGTTGTAATTGTATCAAGATGAAACTGTATTTTGATGTTAATGATGATGATGATACTAGTACGGTGAATTATGTTTGGTCTCTTGTACCTTATCTGTAATGATGTATTCTTGAATTCTACCTGTAATCGTCTTTATACACGGATAACACCACCACGATGATTGGTGGTAGCTGTGGAGTTGGGGTTCATGGCGCTGACCACTGAGGCACGACGGATTTCATGTTACGGTGCGGACAAGGTCTCATGGTCCACCTTCTCCCATCCTTCTTTCATCATGGTAGCAACGTCAATTACGACAATCCCACCTAATTAGTGACGCCACTCTGGCAGAACCAAAAGACTTATGGGGGAAAGGGCGTTGGAAGTCGATACGATCGAAGTCACAGATACATTTGCCCAAGTGGACACTCTCGAATTGGACCGATTTATAGACGTACGACGCGAATCTGACTCCACTCCGGAATCTTTGCAAACCGCGTCTCCTTCTTCGGATCGGGCTTATGAATCAGATGGTGTTGGCCTTCCCGAACCACTTTTGTCGACGCTAATGGGATTTGGCCTTGGAGGAACTACAACAGCAACTGCGGCCATAGTACCAGTAGTAGTCACAAGTCGTAATCTAGGTGGGGGTGTCACCACCATTGCGAATCCCACTTTACCAATTAGAGGGACTAATTGCGGCTATAGGAGTCCCACCCGGGGGTTCAGCGGCGCCTGTTATGACTGGACCAGACCCTTCCGGAGCTTTCAATATGGTAGGACCAGGCGGTAAGCATCATGGTCTCAAGTACAAAAAATTTGCAGGAAAATCTAATGAAGATCTCAATTTCCATGTTCGATCCTTTGAAAAGTGGTATGCACTATTGGACGGTAGTGGTGATGTGGTGCATAAGGAAACAGTCTTTGAAACTACTTTGAGTGGAAAAGCTTCGAAGTATCTTGCGAAATATCCAATGACTTATTTCAAAACTTTTTGGAATATTGTTGTAGCGTTCTTGAAGAGATTCCGTACAGAGAAAATGACTTCGCAGATGATGGAGCATTTGCAGTTGTGTAAGGAGAAGAGATTCAATGTGGAAACTTACACAGGTAAGTTACGCATCTTACTTCAACGGATGTGAATTGCACGCCGAGCGGACGAGATGATGAATTCGTATTATGTACGGGGTTTGCGAAAGAGTCTCCAAACCGCACTAGCCACAATTCACCTGGAAAGGGTATCATTGGAACGGGTTATGTTGGTAGCCCAGGTGGTGGAGAGATCTTTGGGTGTTCCCTTCTAACGAAATTTAAGAAGCAGTCAACAGAAAGTGACTCCGAAGACGATACAGACAATGAATCAGAAGAGGATGCGAGCTCAAAAGAGGACAAAGGTCCCCCTGCACGATCAAAAAAGACCAAGGAAGCCAAAAAGAAGGCCCTGGTTGTGGTGGCAAGAAAGGGATAACCCTCGGAAGTAGACACCTCAAAATTACATTGTACCAAATGTTAGAATGACGATCATTCAACAAGCAACTGTGCACTAAATCAAATGTGGTGCGACGTTTTTCAGATGAAGAATCATAATACCAGCCAATGCCGATATAATTCTCGGAACATGGTCAATTGGCAAAGTCAACAAAAGAAGCAGCCAAGTCAATCACCCAATGCAGTAGTTGCACACTAGCAAGAGACCCATCCCTTCAAATCAAGGACTCCGCTTTTGTGGCCGAGGGGGCTGCAAAATATGACCACAAGAAAGCAAAAAATGGAAAAGCGCCTAGTACAAACATGGTGTCCATTGATCTACTGATAGTGGAGGATGTAACAACAGACGCACTTAACTATGTTGACCCACCAGTCCAATTCATCACCCGCTCGGGAAAGGAAGTTCATCCGAGTCGAAAGGTGGTTTTGAAACCCGTTACGAACAAATAATTGCCTTACAAAATACGGTGAAATGGGCGGAGCAAGAACCCGTATTGTTACTTCAAGTTCGTCCGGAGGAAATTCCACCAAAAATCTGGGATAGACAAACACGACTGCAACCATCGAAGAAAAGACGGAATGTGGGAGTAACTTGTGATGTTCCTACTACAAAACCAGTTAAGATTGACCTTGTGATGAACCCTGTAACAAAAATGGCCGAGATTGATATTTGGGACGCTATGGTACAGCTTCCCATTCATATCAAGATGGGAGATATGCTCCAATTGGTTCCCGCTTTCAAGAAATAGTTAATGTATTCACCGAAATGACCATCAACCATTAAAATTATACTAGAGAAATGAGTTCTTTGGCATATGATTGAGGCTCGTTGATCACATCGAGGCAGCAACATAAAAAATGTATTGGTGGTAGATGGCGGTTTCGGAGTCAATATCATTACATGGAAAATGTGTAAGAATTATGGATGGTGTGAATTGGAATCTGTCTCGTTCTTTGTCCGGATGGCGGACAAAAGAAGATTTCAAACCCGCAATATCCTACGAGGTATCACATTTGATATTGGATGAATCCCTTTTGCGGTATCCTTTGTGGTGCCGGATCTCCAAGGCCTACAATCTCATTACCAGATATTGTCGGGCTAACCATGGTTGTGACAAGCCAAGGTGAACCAAATTGGGCCAGGCTTACGCTAACAATACGGAGAGGATCAAGGAAGGTACAAGTTATGTATCAACAAGCCAATGATCTTTGTGATGAGAGTCGACCTATTGTGACTGAACTTGTAAACATGATCGAAGGATTAACAGATGAGGAAGAAGCTGAATTCTTGCAAGAAAAGCAGGATTTGATGGCTATTTGTACGGTGGACATCGAAGCCATTTGAAGTCATTATGCGGAGAATGTCCCGACCAAACCATGGTGGGCTGAAGCTGAGTTAAGTTCCAAAAGTGATGTTCTAGACTTGGCGGAAAAGAGTAAATCCAAATCCAAAATGATGGATTTGAAAGAGTTATTTTAGCAAGAATGCAAATTTGAGAAGCAAATGAATAAGGTCTTGCGAGTCAAAGAGGATGCAATCTAAGAAGTCAACTTGGAGACATCATACATCCCTAAACATGTCAAGATTTGTGCGGATTTGGATGAATCCTTTCAAACGAATTTGCTCAAGCTTTTGACGAAGTTCATGGATGTGTTTGCATGGGATTATTCGGATAAGAAGGGTCTTAATCCCAGATTTTACCAGCAGCGCATCAATTTGAAGAAGGATGAGATTCCCACCAAGCAGACTTAGTATCTCATTAAAGAGGAACTCGATAGGCTATTGAAGGTTGGATTCATTGCCCCAGTTGATAATCCGAAGTGGATCTCATTGATTATGGTGGTTCCAAAGGAAAACAAGAAGCTGTGCATCTATGTTGGCTACTGAAAGTTGAATGCGGCTATAGTACCGAATCCTTAACTTTTACTCCCACTTTTAGATTCCACTTTGGATGAGATGGCCGACCAATAGATATACTCTTTTGAGGATGATTACAGTGGGTACAATAGGGTTCGAATGGTAGTCAAATATCAACCAAAGACCGCTATCATAACAGCATGGGGAGTCTTTGCCTACACAAACTACAGTAATGTGGTTCGGATTGAGGAATGCACCTAGTACGTTTCAAAGGGATACGAAGCAGATGATTGTTTTGTACTTTACTAATTTTATGTGCATTTTTTTGGATTATTTCTCCATTTCTATGGATAAATTGAAGCATTTGCATCATTTGCGGCTTTGTTTCAAAAAATGTTGAGAAACCTGATCGAGCTTTAATCCAATGGAATGTGTGTTTGCGATGGCTAGTGGAACGTTGTTGGGCAACATCATCTCCAAAGATGACATTGCGTAGATCCCAGCAAGATTGTGGCCATTATGCAGTCACCCCAACCCGATTCACCAAGGCCACCCTGAGGTTTCTTGGTCAGGTTTGATGGCATTGCCAACATCTGTAGTTTTTGGCGTATATTGCGGTGCTGTTGAGTATGTGATGGCACATGTGGATAAGAAAGAATTTAAGTGGACTCTAGAATGTGATTTGGCTTTCCATCGCCTTAAATTGATGCTAACTAGAGCACTCGTTCTTCTACCTCCAAATTGGGATAAGGATTTTCATGTCTTTGTGGATGCGTCTGATATCACAATCGAAAGTGTTCAGATGCAAGAGACAGTAACCGGTTGGTTCAGACTGGTGTATTATGCTAGTAGAGGACTTTTTGCAGCAGAGAAAAATCATTCAGTGATGGAGAGATAATTTTTTGCTATGGTGTACTCGGTGAAGAAGTTCAAACATTACTTGCTTGGAAAATTATTTTATTTCCATGTTGACCATTCTGCATTGTTGTTTCTAGTATGACAACAGAATTTGGTCGAGAAATTGGCCAGATGGATGATTCTGCTACAAGAATTTGATTTTGAATTTGTGCATCGACCAGCTGTGCAACATGTGGTGGTGGACTATTTGTCCCAATTGGATTCACGAGAAGCATCCACTAGTGTTGAGGATGAGTTGTTGGATACACACTTGTTTAGAGCAGAAGTTGAAGAGAAACTTGTTCCATCTCCAAAACCTCCTCCATGGACATGGTACGAGGAGATAATGATTTTTCTACAGGAAGGAGTTATGCCAGCACATTTGAGGGTTGACCAGTGGAAGAGAGTAGCACTGAAGAGTCATAGGTTCGAAATCTTATTGGGTCAGCTTATTACAAAGATCTGTGGGGTACGTTGTATTGCTCCGATGTGTTCCTGAACCTAAACAACGAGCAACTCTTGAAGAGACTCATGAAGGCATTGTTGGGGGGACATTTGTCTGGACCACTAATCGCAAAGAAAGTATTTCAAATAGGACTATGGTGGTCGATAATTCATGCAAATGCAATGAGGTTTACAGC
The DNA here is from genome assembly GCF_014529385.1 of Adiantum capillus-veneris. Taxonomy (NCBI): domain Eukaryota; kingdom Viridiplantae; phylum Streptophyta; class Polypodiopsida; order Polypodiales; family Pteridaceae; genus Adiantum; species Adiantum capillus-veneris. The sequence goes on from NC_140952.1 coordinate 98,025,080, forward strand.
TCAAAGCGATGTTTGCCAATGGATTGGGCGGCCGATTAACAAGGATCGCTTACCACCATTGAATCTGATCCTACCACTCAAACCATTTTAGAAAGGGGGTCTTGACTGTATATGCCCAATCAAACTGATAGCAAAGCGATCGCAATGTAGATATATCTTGACTTGTACAGATTACAGTACAAAATGGATTGAAAGGTGGGCACTAATGCGGTTTCAGTTGTTGGATGCCTATGTGGAATGTTTTTTCACGGTTTGGGTTACTGGTGGAATTAATTTGTGATTGAGATACACATTCTTAAATAAGGTGATAAGGGAAATGATGTGGACTTTCCAAATCATGCATAAGAAGTTTATTCCTTATTATGTGCAAGTGAATGGCTTGGTTGAAAGCATCAATAAGCTCATTATGTGGATGTTAAGTTAGTGACTGTGGAACGTGATGATTGGGATCTTAAACTTCCTGCAACACTATGGGCAATTGCACCTCATATAAAGTGGCTCTACGAGGTCTACTCCATTCAAGCTGGCATTCGAAATAAAGGCCATTTCTCCATTGGAATTTGTAGTACCCAGCATGCGAATTGTGGTCTCAGAGAAACTCTTACAAGACGACTCAATGGTCTATCGTATCGACGAGTTTCTCTAGTTGGAAGAGGATCGATATACCAATTTTAGGCTAATGCATAAATTTTAGTCCAGGTAGAAAAAACAAGTCGATCGGAGAATGTGGTTTCAGATCTTTAAACCAAGAGACTCGGTGTTGATGTTTAATTCTCGACAAGGGCAACATAAAGGAAAGCTTAAGTTGTGGTGGCTAGACCCATACCATGTTCATGAAAGTGTAGGTGCCAATGCTTTTTTTTTAATGGAATCTGGATGGCACTTTTATTATGAGTCCAGTAAATGGGTTCAAACTATGGCATTACATTGGGATGGTGCCCTGTAATCATGAGGAGAAGATAGCAACGGCTGATCCAACTGTCGATGTAATTATGTTGGTGAGCAACTTTGAATGCAAACCCTATTCATAAGGGGAACATTTGAGGGGATACTAGAATGAGTAGTGTAATTGTGACAGTGCATGGGGTCCATTAATTATGACACGCGTGAATTCACGAATTGAGGCATGGTCTGTGGTGTTTAACATGCACAAGAGATGCTATAAAAGTGCGGTGTCTATTTTGGACTCACTTTTACATGCTGAGTACTTTTATGTTCCTTGTGTGAGAGTTCTACGCTTTCTCAAGCATTCTTGCTACTTGCAAGCTTTTGCCTAGTCCGTCTATGTTTTTCTACAGCTTCTCCAGCTCTCTGCAGATACAACCATGGCACCAACAACGGGGTCGGCAAGCATGAAGTCCCTTACTCCTATCAACAATCAGATGACAGAAGGCATGAAGACATGGCTCGAGCGCAAATGTCGATTAGAATACACTCTCATTGATTGGGTGCAGGTACGGTCTTACCTGCAAACCCTCTTAATTCTACAGGAGCTCGTCGCCAAAGATAGCCAATCAATAGTGCACCTTCATGGCAAACCGCACTAGCTTTCTGTACAATTGGTTGCAAAAAAGTACCCTTGCATGTTATAAGGGTGACAACGCCAACATAGAAGACATTAATGCAAGATATGGTGGCGGCATATGGGAACCCAACTAGTAACGAGTTCCACTTGCACGGGTGTCAGGACTTGGAAGTGCGAGAATGTCTACGATGGGTGTTGGAAGGAGTTTGGATTATGGCTAAAGTCTATAGGAGGTGTAAATTGGGTGGAAATCTTAATCAGATAGCTGTTTGCAAAAGCCAGGCGTGTTGCTAGCACAACAAATAGGGGACAGACAGTAAAGACCAAAGTGGGTCAGATTTTGAGGTTCCCTGAACAAGGATATGAAGGGTGTATTTTTCGACCTTTCTGTGCCTGCTACGGCGTATGTAAGCTCTTGATGTTTCGATTACTTCTAAGCTGGTGACATTAGAAGAGGGGGAGTCCAGTCATTTGGCTACAGTCAGTATAGGTGGCACATCAGGATCGGCTCTATTACATCCACAAGTAACCTTGTGACGCTAGCCAAAAATTCCCAATTAGTAGTCAATTCCCGCTTAGAAGAAGGAATCTAGCAACCCCTTGCTAAAAGATGAAAACAGGAAATGCAGGAGTAGTGATTGCAGGCTTTGGCAGCAAGTCAGGTTGCCGATGTGTCGAAGCAAGTAGTGATGCGGTTCGCACTGTGTCAGTCCCATCTTCTTCTGTGATGTCCACTGTGGTGTCTACATAGACATCAGCGCCTTGGACACAGGAGTAGACGCAGGTATTGGGACCGATCCCTACCTTTGCAAAGTCACAACAAAGATCGGTCAATTTGGGCCAGAGTGCGGGTTATCACTAGTTACATCCCAACTACACACAACAAGCTCAACATGTTACGGACTACCTCCAATTCATGTTCCATGTTAATCGGCACTGGTAGAAACAAAGTCAGCAATTGCATGCGATATCGGCACGAAGAGAGAGAAACTTTGAGTTGACTGCACGAAATCAGAGGCTAATGGAGCGACTCAAGGAAATGGAAAAGCGATTGCACCAAGCTGAGTCACGTGCCTTTTCTTTGGAACAGCGTGAGGACCAGGCTTGGCAACATGCTCGTGGAGCTTTGGAAGCGGCCACGACAACAAAGGAGCAACAAGCACAGTCCGCCCGAATCATTTCAAAGGAATTGGCAAGTGAGAGTACAAACTTGTTGATCCAATTGACCTAGAAAGATATACATACAAGGGTACTCCAATCTCTACGTACTTGCAGCCAAGTGTGAGTGCACCAGGGATCTTTGAGACTCAAATACAAGGAGTTGAGACTCGGTTTATGGGAAGAACGGGATCCAATGAGTCTCTTGAATATACTCATGTTCTAGAGACTAAAGATATGGAGGTCAATAGGACATAGATTTTCAAAAATGATGCCAAGATGAGAAGAGCGAGCGAGAGACGTCTTATCAAGAGACCCCAAATTGGTCAAATTGGTGACTGAACCATGACAAATGAGACCATCTCAAGCGGCCAAATCTGACAAGGCAAAGTACAATGAGAGAGAGTATAGACCTGAAAAAAATATACATGAACATAGAATACCTAGTATGACTACTTTTTTGGGTTTTCAGAATCTATCTTTTCTTTCAATGGGAAGATATGATTGTTTTAATGATCTAATCGTGACAATTGTATCTCTATGCCTTCTATGCACGTGTGCACTTTGGCCACAATTCTTGCACCCTACATGACCATTTTGAATGAGCGAGCATCTACAATTGTATCTCTGTGGCTTCTATGTATGTAAGCACTGCTACATAGATTCTAATGGCCACATTTATGTTAAGAGCAAGTAGGCTCTTGAGACTGACACATTAGTCTTGTTGATAAAAGGGCAAGCCCTTGTGGATCAAGCACCAAACATAATGTGAGGATATGACTTGCCCTAAATACTTTGATTTAAAGGATAGTGTCAACTTCGATATATCGATAAAATCTACTATCAAGTGTATCGTATGAAAAATCCCTTGACTAGATGGATGATGATGCAGCATTTCCAAACCACTATTAAAAGAATCTTTTTCACACTTGGTTGCCACCAACCTGACCTTGCTTCATACAAACTCCATCATCATCGCAATTACTATGGCCAATAAAGCACTTAATTGCTTGGTAAATGCCAATATGTTGATATTCATAGTCATTTGTGGCATATACATTGTGCCATCCGTTGACGTTATCCATGGCCTAGAAGTGCTTATACGCACAACAAAGGCCATGCACTACTAACCATATTTCTTTCTAACATACCTCCCATCAAAAGTAACTGTCTTTGGGAACCAAGTCATGACTTTGCCAACATATTCATTAGGCTACATTGACAATCACAAAGCCATGACTACCAAGGAAAACAACACTTCCTATTAACGTCCTCCTACACCTTCATTACAGCCATCTTGGGCCCGTACAACCCTTTGCGCCATGGCAGCCAATGACATTGTCGGAGTGTGGTGATTGTCCAAGGGAGTCCGGGTAGGTGCTAGGCCTCTAGCTATGAGAGAAATGAGAGAGGTGTAGAAACAAAGAGGAAACATAGTATATGTAGATAATAGATTGCTAATCGCACAAGAGAATAGTAATTTGATACATATTGGAGAGAGATAGATGAAAGGAGATGCCAATAAACTATTCCAATTGATGATTTACACACACTCAAGAAATACAAAGCGGCTTGCACAAACCCCAATGAAAAACTATCAATAATCCGATAGCTACCTTCAAATCCAATCCCAAATCCACCCTAATCCAATCTATTTAAACCCACACAATCAACATTGTTGAAACCCTACTTTCGACAATAGAAAATTTCGATGAGGCCTTGAGAAAAGCCTCTTCTTCTTCTTTCCCTTTGTAGAGAGAGAGAGAGAGAGAGAGAGAGAGAGTCCATGAGAAAAGCCTCTAATTGCCCCTCACCCTTCGCCTGTTTCCCCCCCCCCCCCCCCCCCCCCCCCCCACACACACACACAGAGCAAGCCGAGGAAAAGCCTCCAATTGCCCATTCCCCTTTGTCTCCTTCCTTGTGGAGAGGGAGGGGACGCTCCAAAAAAATTGTTAAAAGAATAAGCCCCCCCCCCCCCACACACACACACACACACACCTCGCCCCTCTCTCAAATCACCAACATCCCCAAAATGACCCTCTTTGTCTTTATGCTTGGCTCATCCTCCTCTTTCTCCAAAAGGTTTTGCTTGTTGCTATTGTTAGCCTTAGCTTCAACCACCACCACTTCTTTTTCCTCATGCTCATGTAAGTCTCCCCAATCCCATGTGCCCATCTATACACGTCATTAGCGAGCTCACTAGTGGAGCCGGCTCCCATGTAAATTGCCTTGTCTGTCAAGCGCAAGGACCGCCAATGGGGTAGTTGAGTGGGAAACCCCCACTTAACACACTATAAATGACAATAGCAACAATGGCCATGGCCTCTATCAACAACAAAGTTACAATAGCAATCCTTCGCCAGACTTGCAAGTAGCGCTCCTTGCCATGTAGCCGACGAAAGTCCATGGCCAACAGGGAGGCAGGGCCCCCAAGGGTAGCCTCTCTTTCTTGAGATACCAACAATAGTATCACACTCCACTATATGTAGTTTTAAATATTGGCTTTGAGATTTGCATGTGCGGCTATTCAAGCACCACGTGGCAACACCTTGGGAGTCCCCCCCCCCCCCTGTCAGGACACGGGTTCGGGCCAAGGGCCAGGACGGACATGCAGTCAAGGGGGTCCCTATATTTAGAAGGCCAGGGGTCTATATAGGGCATGGCTGGGTGGAGATTAGCATGTTCAGTTCCCTAGTCCTTTCACTAATGTCAGGACACGGGTCCTGTACCCTAAGAACTAGGCTAGGCACAAGGACTACGGCCACGGGCCGGGCTAGGCAGTGTGGACAGGGGATTCGTCTAGGGCAAGGGGCTAGGAGCCCACCCTATAAAGGGGACGTTGGGAGGAGGATCTATGAGAGCCTAGTTGCCTAGTTTCTTACACCCCCCCCCCCCCCCAAATTAGAGCCTCCAAGCCTTCACTAACTTAACACAAATTGCATGTTTTGAGCATAAGTCTCATTTGGAGCCCAAATCGGACGCAATAATGCCCGATTGGCTTCCAAGCTTGGTGACCTTATTTGAAACACGGGATTGATCTTGTAAACCAACAAATATTCCCATTCACACAACAAATTTGCCATACAATCAAAGTCTTTAAAAATAAAAAAATGGAGCTATTTGAGTAATCCCACACAACTAGCATAATT